>NW_028249381.1:0-55605 GCF_964263255.1 Lissotriton vulgaris
GAGTGGTGTTGTCGCTGCTTTTTGCACAGGAACGTCTACTCTGCAACTGATTGTGTGTCTCAGCCAAGGCTGCTGCAGCTGGAGCTACTGTGGGCTCGGCTGCGCAGTGTCTGGAGTCTTATCTCTGGAACGCCCGACTGGCACGCCCGACTTTTTTACAGGTCTTTAAAGACCATGTGCATATTTACATACCTTTATAAACTGGTTATAGAGGCAGTTTGTTTTCTCTTTCCAGTACCCCCCTTGGCCCCCACTTTGCCTATTCCTTATGTTTAACAGCAAGGTGGACTTCGGATGCATAGTCATTGTGCGCAACAGTTTTTGCAAGGAAACTGCAAATGCGAGTCTTGGAAAACCACTGCTCTCCCTATTTAATACTGACGTTGAATCAGGTATATTTATTCACAGGGGCGGCTGAGGTGTGGGTGCCTACTGCTGGGGTACTTGGTTTTAAAATGAACCTCAAGTTAGTGGAGCCTGGAACATGCTTGCTATTACTCCTACCTCAGCAGCCTAGCTGGCTATCACCTCTAAGGGCCTATCTTACCCTAAATACTCTTTCATAAGGTAAGACAGAAACTAGATACAAGGGTCTCATGTACACTATGGATATGTCTCAGGAACAGATCAATGCATGTGTGCATATTTTAGGAGCCCCTTATGGGCTACTCAAGGTGTGAAGACAAGCGCTTCAACGCCTGGGTAGTAAGCGCTATATAAATGCAATTACAACACTACAATTCAATTTAAATAATTCTAAAGCTGCTAGATTCAATACAGCTGTCAAAAACGCTTGGTGCTCCGAGTCACCAACCGTGGCGGACAAAACATCTTTGATGCCCTCTTGCAGAAGTCCAAAGGGGCAGAGCTCTGCACCATCAACCCCTACATGACACCTGAACTAGGTTGGGGGAACAACTGGAGGCAGCTTGAGAGCCAGCATATTAGTTTCTCCAAAGAGGTTAGCGTTAAATAAAAACACAGAACCTGACCATGCTTATTTTTTACCTTCAGCGACTACCCAAATGCCTAAAGCAAAGAGGGGCACAGGTGTACAAGGAAGGGTAATTCTGGGAATGTTTGTTTTAATGGAATTCCCACCAGCCATCAGGGTCAAAGAGATCCTGCAAATGCACAGTATGCCGACACTGAGCAGCATGATGTTCACATGCAGACCTGGGTTCTCACTCAGAAGTTCACCCTGACAGAGAACGACTACAGAAACATTTGCTGTTTGTAGAAAAAGGCCTTTGTTTCAGAAGCAAGTTGAGTGCACAAACACAATATCCTTCAGTTTAAACGTACATTTTAAACTGACATCCTAACATGGTCAAACTAGCCCATCTCTTCTACCCTGACAAGCCACTTACACCCATGAGGTTGTAAAATTCGTATTTTAACTTCAACTGCAAAAATATGTCTACCGTTTAGCCTGCTGTTTATTTCCTCAGTCTTGAATTTTTTCCAAATTCCTGTCCTGCCAGCCCACGCTAGGCCCACGATGCACCCTCTTACTTTTGTTAGGGTCTCTCCTTCACTTTTCTGTTTCTAACCTGCTCCCCCTCACTCAGTCTGGGCTCTCTCTTCCCATTTGCCTCTTGTGACAAAACGTAATATGGCAATAACCCCCTGCCCAACCAATTTGTAACATAGCCTGGCACTCTGTGCCAGAGTGGGAGTCTGCCTTGGCTCCTCCGAGGGATTCTGAACATACTGTTGTGTAGGCAGGAGACTTTATCTGCTGAGGGATTGTGATAATCTATATGTGCAGGTGTGGCCTTCACACACATGCACAGATGTGCATGGGTGAGGGCTCAAAGACACAGATACCTGTGTCTTTGAGCCTTCACATCTTTGTGCTGAAAAGGCTATACCTTCCCCCTCCAAAAGGGACCTGCCTTTAGTGAGCACAACTCCAGACATGTTTGCTGTTTCTAAAACAAGCATTGGCAAAGCCAATAGGTCTCAGCAATCAGTGGAAATACATTTGTGTATATCAATAAAAACAGCCCCTGAGCCATACACAAATGCACTTACATTGCCATCGCCTATAGCAATCTGGTTGCTGAGACCTATTGGCTTTGCCAATGCTTCTTCTGATATCTTGTCTAGGGTAAGGATGTGGCACAACAGCCAGAGCTGATGACTGTGGAGCTGGGGAACCAGGTTAAATTCTTGGTGTCTGCTCAACATCCTGTGATTCTGGGAAAATCACCTTATTGCCCCGAGCTTATAAAAAATTAATGTGTGCTTGTGTAATGTAAAAGATGCTCCTGTAAAATGCTCCAATAACTTTGGGTCATGTTCGCACTATATAAAACTGCAAAAAATATTTTAAAAAATTTTGTGAACACTCCAGTTTCCAGGTACTGCTCAAGACTGGAAGTGGAGCTCTTTATTTAATATCATTTGCCCTTGCGACCTGGGCTTTGCAGAAGGAAATGGCCATCAATGATGCCGAGTACCAGCTTCCAGAACTTTTTTGTCAGGTGGTGGTGGTGGGGGGTGCTTGACATGTAAAAAGTTTTGAGATGGGGGTGTGGCCAACAACATGGCCGACTAGGTCGAGCCTCCTGGTAGCTCCGGCGAGCCGACTCTGATCCGACACTCTAACGGTGCCCGAAGGTCCCGCTCCTTGACTCCCGGCACGGCCTGACGACCTGAGACACGTACGGAGTGGAGTAGGAGGCGTGCGGTGCCCTAGCTGAGGTCCTGGCGACTGATTATTGTCCCGACCCAGGCCGCGACAGAGATCAAGATGGCGGCGCCCGACCGCGAGTGAGGCAAAGCTGGTACCCTGAAGACGGACCCGCGGTGGGTCTCCCCGGTGGACGGGCCGAGTGGCCAGGAAGAAGACCCCCGCCCGCGATCGGGTTCTCCAGCAGTACGGAGTAAGGGACGCCCAAAGGAGGAGAGCTACCAGGCACGATCCGTGCTCGGGAGCGGAGGCAGGGCACAGAGGCAGAGGTCTGCGAGGCTCCGTGAGAGGAGCGCAAGAGACGCCGGAGCATTTCCCCGGTCCTGCAGTGAGTCAGTGGGGCAGCCTGAGTGGAGGGGGCTAAAGCCCTGTATCGCGTCCGGATCCTGCAGTGAGAGGAGGGGGAGCTCCCTGAGCAGGACAGCGGCCTGGTGAGGTGGGGATGAGGCCCGTGGTGGCAAGTAGAGGCTGGGCTTGAGGGGCAGAGAACACCTGTAAGGGCTGCGGTGGAAGAGGCCAACTCGGCGCGAGGTGCGGAGCCTCGGAAGGTGTTCCCCAAAGACTCTCGGCCGGCTGGTGGCTGGGAGCTTGGCAGCCGGGGGATCCCTTAGCCACGTAGGAACGGCAGCATTTCTGGGACAGGCAGTGGAGGAAAGGAGGCCGGGGCCTGAGGACCCGGCCTGGGTGCAGCAACGCTCCCGGTGGCACTGTGGCACCCGTGGATGTTGGCGGGGCACTGGGACCGGACCGTTGGCTGAGGCAGAAAACAGCGGTGCCCGACTGAAATATGCTGCCCGTTTGGTGGTGAAGCACTGGAGGTGGACTGCGGCCTGGAGGCTTAGAGGGCGGTGAGTGGTGAGTGGTGGCATACTATACTCGGACTGACCTGGAGACGCGCCCAAAGTGCCCTGTCCAACGTTTTGATAACTTGGGGCAGTACACCTAGCGCCAGGGGGTGCAGCGCAACCATCGGTGAGTGCAGATAGGGCTGAACCCCTGGTCCATGCAACCAAGACAGCAGAGACATGGGCGGAGCCCAATACCCGGTGGCTGGGGTCCGACACAACTGGAGTGCGAGGGTTTCCACACGTGGCGATAGCCCTCAGGCGATCAGGATGGGGAAGAAGGAGGTGGCGGCCAGGACCCCTAGGCAAGGAACATTGGACAGGTATGCCACGGGGCCTCCTGCCACAGACACCGAGACTCAAACTCCCCGCTTGGACACGGCTCTGCTGATGGGGGCCATCCAGGCATCTAGGGATGACATCCAGGCGTCACGAACGGCCCTTGAAGTTAAAATTGGTGAGGTGGGGTCGGAGGTAACCCTTCTGCGTCAGGACTTCCATAATTTGACAGAGAGGGTGACCACTATGGAAAGCAGACTTGGCGATGCAGAGGATGTTATACAGGGCCTCAGAAAAGATGTTGCGGAGCTCCAGGCCTCTCACAAGCACCTGCAGTGGAAGGTGGACGATGCGGAAAACAGGGCACGCCCCAACAACCTCCGCTTCGTGGGCTTTAGGGAAGGAATCGAGGGAAACAACATGGAGGCCTTTCTACATATGTGGCTCAAAAAGACCTTCCCTACGGCGCGCTTCTCCAGCTGCTTTATTATAGAGAGAGTGCATCGAGCATTGTTGGTGAAACCGCCGGAGGGTGCCCGATCCAGACCAGTGATTGCCCGTTTCTTGAATTTCGCGGATCGCGACACGATCCTGAGAGAGCCCAGGAGATTTGGAGAGATCCGAATGGAGAATACATCCATCATGATCTTCCCGGACTACAGCCAGGAAGTCCAGAAACAACGCCGCTCGTTTGATCAGGTGAAGGCAAAGCTAAGAGATCTGCAGTTGCAGTACATGCCCCTCTTCCCGGCAAAATTGAAAGTTATGTTCCAAGGAAAGACGCACTTCTTCACACACTCGGAAGATGCCTAGCAATGGCTTGAGGAGTGTCCGATCCGGGGGGAGCGGGAGGGCCAGCGGGAGTCAGGGCCTTGCACGTTGACGTAGAGGGCACAGTGGAGCCTTCCCCGAACGCAGAGAGCAAGGGGGTCCTGCGGCACAAGGAGGCAACCTTCGACTCCTTATCCAGCAAACAACTCAGCTCGGACGAAACGGAGGAACTCGTCCTCCCCAGTGGTGCGCGACGGGTCGGGCTCCAGATTCAGCTGTCTGGCACAGAATAAGCAATCTGAAGGAGAGGAGGACACTGGTGGACACCCTTCTGGTGATGAGGACACGAGGGACCCGTCTATGCATCCTCTAGTTGTCGCAATTAATGAGATGGAGAAGGAGACAGACGGCGGAGCTGCAGCCTCCCCGGGCGATATACAAGACTCACATTTGTGAAGATGGGACTTTCGGGACATTGGTGATGCAGGCTCATATCCGAATGACACGCAAGTTGGCATACCCCCCCTGTTTTCTCCTGTTTTGACTCTTTGATTTTGTTACTGGAGTGCATTGTTGCTAGTGACGGCGAAGAGCTAAGGGCGAAGTTTCGGGGCCCCAGGGTTGCACTGGGGTTGGCTCGCTAGAGGGGTTCATAAGGTGGGCGACAGACCCTCTCCTCTTGGAAAGTCCTGCCTGTGGCCACATGGTGGGGGTGGGACTGAAGGGCGTAGGAGGTGGGGTGGGGGGAGTGGGACTGAGAGGTAGTTGCTCCATGTTTGGGGATCGGGGATGAGGGGTAGGAATTGTTTGTTGTTATTATAGGGATGGGGGAGGTCTTGGGGGGGAATGGTTTATTGCATGTCGAGTCGCTCAGGCACTTCCGAACCTGTGGGCCCACCGCGTGGCGCCTCTTGGATGATCCCCGCAGTCAATTGAATTCAATTTGCTTTATTCGAATTCAAGAATTCATAAAAGCACATATATAATTATACAATTTCATAAAATCTGTTGCAATAATAACATTATTACAAATAAGCACTGATGATTCAAGTTTAAGCATCGTCCATCATCTTACGAGCATGAACAGCAATTTTTAGGAAAGTGCAAGTGCGGCAGATTATCTCCTCATTTTCCAAGGTAAGCAGCAACAGATAAGATTCATCCAAAGTAATAGGTCTATGTTTTTTAAAAAGTGGGATTAAAAGCCATTCGGTATATTTTAGATAAAAATTACATGAGAAAAGAAAATGTATGTCACTTTGTTTACTTAGCCCATTGCAGGGGCAGATTATTTTATTTAGACTGGGAGGAAACCCAGTGGAAAATGTAACAGGAATCTAATGGATCCAGCCCTTAATCGAAACAGGAGACTTCTTTCCCAATGCGTCATTGGTACAGTGCTAGGGGATATCTGTATAGTTTCATATCCATAAACCTAACAACTGTAGTTTTCTCTGATTCTATCCTATTTCGAGCCGTTGTATAAAGTGCATAGAGTGCTTCCTTCAATTCAGTTTTTTTCACCATATTAACATTGCTTGGATTAGTGAAAATGTTATCTTTCCCTATCTTGCACAGACTTTTGTGGACAAACGAGAGCCATGGGATCTCCATCCCCCTGTCACAACTTAGGCAGTCGGTTATTATGTCTTGAGTCAGAGTGGCTAAGCTATTCCTCCATATCGAGTGCCAAAATAGCACCGGTCGTGCACTAATAAAATCTGAAACAAAATGTAGATTTAATTCACTGTGCACAATGTAGTTAGATGTGGAGATTGGTAAGCTTAGCAACTTTCTGCAAAACCGGTTTTCTTCTTGTTGTATGTGACAATTATTTCCAATGCCCCATACTTCTGCCCCATAGGTAGCTACGGGCAGGCATTGTAATTTAAACATTTTAACAATTGCTTTTGTGGCTCCGGATATCTTCAGTCTGGGGATACTTAAAATAGAGTTAATGGCCTTTGAGAATGTGCTCGTGGCCTGGGCCAAATGCCCAGACCACGAGCCATTCGCAGCAAAGGCCACTCCTAAATATGGGAAAGTTTGAGTAGTGGTAAGTCTTTCAACACCTACCTGTATAGAGTTCAACGGTCTTTTCCCTGGGCCGCAGGACATTATAAAAGATTTTTTTAAATTAACCCGCAGGTCTAATTCATCCATAAATGTCTTTAAACTTTTTACTAAAATGCGCAGCGAGTTATGGGTGCGGCCCATTAGGACCGCATCATCTGCGTAAAGAAGAGTGGGTAGTAGTTTGCCATTTATTATAGGAACGTCCAGTGGAGTTTTCAAGGTAATTACTAATAAATAATAAAAAGCAGTGGTGCTAAAACGTACCCCTGCCTAACTCCCCTTCCTATTCTTATTGGCCCGGATAATTCCCCTCCCGTTCCTATTCACACTCTTGATTTTAAATCTGTGTGTAAAAAAGCTAAAACATGAACCAGTGTATCATCCAGTCCGTAACCCAATAAAATAGACCAAAGCTTGGACCTGTTAACTAAATCAAAAGCGGATGACAGGTCCATAAATGCTAAGTGGATCGGGGCAGAGCAAGCAATGTTATACTTATCAATGATTAATTTAAGATTTAAACATTGTTCGACTGTGCCGACCCTACTTCTGAATCCCAATTGACATGGTGATAAAACGCCCACAGTCATGCAGGATAGGGTAATGGCACACTCAGTGAGGGAGGACCCCTCCCCAGGAGGGATTAAGGTGTTAACTTGGAACGTCAATGGCATGGGTAACAAGATTAAGCGGAGGTTAGTGCACAACTATGTTAAGAGAAGAAAAGTTGATGTGATACTACTGCAAGAAACACACCTGCAGGGCACCAAGTGTAACTTCCTTGCTCGAGGACAATATTGGGTGTTGGCGCATGCAGGCTTCACTTCCGGTTCCAGGGGGGTAGCGATCCTGATCAGGAAACACCCGCCATTTCACATTTCACAAACTTGGGTGGACCCGCAGGATACGTATGTAGGAGTGCGGGGGAGCTGGAGGAGGAGGGACTACACGTTCCTCTCGGTCTACGCCCCACCTAAACTGCAGGCAGGTACACTAAGAGCAATCACTGATATCCTACTTAACACCTCGGACACGGTTCAGGTTGTGGGAGGTGACTTTAACAACGTTATGGACCCTGGCAGAGATAGGACGGGTGGTAGAGATAGACCACCAGCGGGTACTTTGTTGAAGAGGACGATGACTATGTTGGACCTCACATGTTTGGCGGTGGCGACACCCAGCGGCTGTGGCATACTCGTTCTTTTCAGGGGCCCATAAGGTTTACTCTCGCCTTGACTACCTTTTTATGGCCAGAGGGAGTACCTGGTGAGGGGCATATAGGACCACTCCCCCCTACTGGCCGAATTCCTGAGGTGTCGGGATTAGCTGAGCAATGGTACCTGGCATCTAGCGGCATGGGTTCTACAAAATGGTGATATTTTACGTGGCCTTAGGGCGAACATGAAGGTGTACCTCGCAGAAAATGAAGGTTCGGTTACCTCCCGAGTGATGTTCTGGGAAGCCCTTAAGGCAGTGCTGCGAGACAGGGCCCAAAATAAAGTAGCGGGGGAGGGGAGGAAAGCGGAGGAAGAAGCACGTGCTTTGGAAGCACAGATCCTAACTCTGGAGCAAAGGCACCAGTCAGAGGGAGATCTGGGCATCCTCCGACAACTGTTTGACGTGCAGCGCCAGTACAGACATCTGGAGACAGGGGAAGCGAAAGCGCAGGCCATGGCGACCCTGCATCGGTTATACGATGTTGTAGATAAGTCTGGCAGGTTGTTGGCCTGGCTTAGTAGGGAAGAGAGGGATGCACGGTGGGTGGAGAAAGTGAAAGATGGCCAAGGGAACTGGGTGCACATAGATGATCAAATAGCGGACAGTTTTGCGGCTTACTATGGTGCCTTCTATGAAGCTAGAGACCTAGGGACGACCGACGACGCCCTGCAGTATGTGTTCTCCATAGACCTCCCAGGCCTTGAGAATGCAGCTAAGTGTGACCTGGAAGCCGACATCACGTTGGAGGAGGTCAGGGAAGCTTTGTCTAGGCTTAGAGTAGGAAAATCCCCGGGCCCTAATTGCTTCCCGGCGGAATTTAAAAAAAAAACAGCGGACCTCATGGCCCGTCACTTGCTAGGCTTGTTTGAGGATGCAACGGAGGAGGGAGAGTTGCCGTTGGATCTCCGACAGGCCACAATTTCCCCATTTATAAGGAGGGTAAATCGCCAGAAGACTGTGCGTCCTATATATCTATTTCGTTCTTGAACGTAGAAGTAAAGCGCCTCGCGACGATTTTGGCTCTTCGCCTTCGGGGACTCATCGCGGAATTAGTGCATCTGGACCAGACGGGCTTTCTTCCGGACAGGGCGACTCGGTACAACCTTAGGCGGACGCATAATTGGTTACTAGAGGTTCACGACAGGGAAGACCCCATCTCTTTTTATCGCTTGTTGCAGAAAAGGCGTTTGACGCCGTCCACTGGCCCTTCTTGGAAGGAGTTTTGCTTAGACTTGGGTTTGGGCCTAAATTCAGGAAGTGGGTAAGCCTGCTCTATACGGACCCCAGGGCAAGGGTTAGGGTTAACGTTTCGCTATCGTCAGACTTCCCTGTCCGAAGGGGCACCAGACAGGGGTGCCCCCTATCCCCGTTATTGTTTGCTCTGACTATAGAAGTGATGGCCTGTGCCATCCGCCAAAATGAGCTGATAACAGGATTTCGAGTGGGCCAGACAAGCGAGAAAATATCCCTCTACGCGGACGACGTCCTTCTCTACGTTACGCACCCGGACACCACAATTCCGGCATTGTTTGAGGAACTGGCCAGATATGGAGCGCTGGCAGGATACCAGATTAACTGGCATAAGTCAGTTCTGTATGACCCCAGGGAAGGGGGTAGCTGGCCAGCCCTCCCGGAGGGACTCCAGACGGCTAGGGAGGGCTTTACGTATTTAGGGATCTTTGAAACTAAGGATAGCTCCCTCTGCTACGACAGAAATATTAAGAGAATACTGACTAATTTCACGGAGGATGCGGCGAGGTGGAAGCTACTCCCACTGACGCTGCTAGGCCGAGCGGCCATGTTTAAGATGATCTCACTTTCGAGATTCTTATACGCCCTCCAGAACGAATATTTCCCTCTCCGGAGAAAGATCTTTCAGGATATACAGGCGGAACTGCGCACATTCCTGTTGCTGGGGAAGTAGCCCCGGGTGGCGATGTCTACCCTACAACGGCACAAGTATAATGGGGGTATTTCGCTAGCCAACATAGAAGCATATTACTGGGCTGAACACCTGACACCTATAAATTAATGGATACATGCCCCAGCCCTTAACCCTACATATGCTCTAGAACTCTACACGATGGATAAACACACTTGTATACACTTTTTATATGGTGGCAAGGGGAAGGAGACTGCTCCCGGCTACGATGGTCACCCTGGGGGTTTGGGCTAGGGTGACGAAGGCCACAGGGTGGGACGGTAAACTGACGCGACAAACGCCCCTTTGGAAGTGTACCTGACTGAAGGAGTAGAATAAGTTGAAGGGGTTTTCGGCCTGGGATGCGATAGGTATCTCGGCACTGGGAGATGTGATGAGGAATGGGGAGTTGCAGTCATTTTCCGCACTGAGAAAGGATTATGGACTTAGCCACACACAGTCTTTTCGATACATGCAGCTGCAACATGCTTGGAGGGCAGAGAGGGCACTGGCGGGGCCTCTCCCAGAATATGCTCTGTTGGAGGGACGTTTGCTATAGGAGCAGATCACACAGAGGGCGGTATCCCTCACCTATAGGACCCTAATGAATAATTTGCCTAACGGGCTGGAGAAGCTTAGGGAAAGGTGGGAGAGAGAGGTCAGGACCATGGATGAGGTGGATTGGGGGGCGGTTTTGATGCACCCTCGGGAAGTGTCAATTAAAGCTCGCCTTCCGCTTATACAGTTCAAAGTGCTTCATAGAACATACTTTGATATAGCTAGATTACATAGAATAGGGAGGGCGTCGGACCCCAGCTGTCTGAGGTGCGGCTTTGAGAGGGAGGACTTCTTGCATACCAACTGGTCCTGCCCGAACATACAGGTTTTCTGGGGCGAGGTGCTCCGGGAATTTGGGAGAGGTATTGGAGGTAGTTCTCCAGTCCAACCCCAAGCTGGTCCTCCTGGGTATGACAAATGAAGTAGATGTGAGTTGCCCACAACTAATCTTTCTGGTACTGGGCTTGGTGGTGGCCAAGAGGGATGTGGCCAGGAAGTGGGGGGCTCCAGAGTGCCCACAGCTGGAAGAGTGGCGTAGGGGAATGGACCTGTATATGGCTGCGGAGAGGGTCACGTACAAGGCAAGAGGGTGCCCCAAAAAGTTTCGTAGAGTGTGGGGGAAATGGCGCGGGTATCATGGGCTGGATGGAGGTCTTTGATCTGATTGTAGTAGCTGAGGATTTGAGGGTGGAAGGGATATGGGCTGTTGGCTGTTACTTTCTCCTATTTGGCTGCAGAATTAATACAGAGCTAGTACTGCTAGTGTTGGATATGTATGTTAAGAGTCTCAGGATGTTGGAAGGTGGTGGGAGGGCTCTGGGATGGGATGTGCTGAGAAATTATGACGTGCTTGTTCTTGGTTATGCAATGAAAAGTCAAATATAAATATATTTTTTTTTTTAAGTTTGAGATGGTGGGGCTCAGCCGACAAAAGTTTGAAGACCTCTGCTGTAGAGCATGTCTGCTGAAAATGATAACTTGTGTTAGTGTCCCCCTGGGTTTCGAAAGTATAGGATACAAGCATGCAAATGATTTGGGCTGCCCAACATGAATGACCAGATGTAATGCAGGCTGAAAGTTTTAAAAGGAAGTCAAATAAAAATCCTTGCTTGCTGTGAGTTGGGATGTCAGGCATGTATTTGTTTAGAAACTGTCTGGGCACCACAAAGAACTAAACCTAATGCAGTGAAGTGAAGCAGATTTGCAGCAATTTCTTGCATCTCACAAAAGTTGGAATTACCCGTCAACTCTTTACAAACAGATACATGGCTCAGAGATCAGAGATCCCAGTTTATGAGTATTGTTCCATCTCCTGGGCATGGGGATATCGGGCCCACAGTTTCTAAATGGGTTTCTTGTTCCCATAGATAAGATTAACTGCTTGCTTTGGGGCTACTCCTGTTGGATAACTTGTAGACCATAAGAAAACATTTCGATTTAATACACTATACCAAATCGATTAGTGGGTGGCAGAACTCACCCTTGATAACCCAATAAATGGTAAACTTGGTGGTCCAAAGTGGTACTGTCCAACATTTTTTAAAGTAGTTTCCAAATATAAACATTTTCTTCAGCCTCCTTACAACAGTGTATGTCTCTGCAGTATAGCAATCCACATCTGTGTTGTAGTGGGTTTCCTTACTTCTGTGTAGACACTTAACATGGATTGATTTTCAATGCGATTGAGATTCATCATATGGGGGTAATCCATAGGGCTGGAAAGGTCATGATTTTGAAGGCCCAGGACCCCTGCTGGAGCCTCTGTCACTTTCTCTAGGTCCCCGAGGTCAATAACAGCCGTCACAGTGGGGTTTTCAGGAGCGAGAGAGAGAATGGAAGATGTGAGAAATCAGAGGGGGAGAAGAGAGAAAGGAGAAATACCTGTAATGAGTGGTGCCTAGCGGCACAAGGCTAAACAGAACATAATGCCTGAAGTAGAATTTAAAACCATGTTGAGCAGAAACGTTGTTCAGGCTACAGTGTTTTGGAGGCTGGTGTTCACATAAGAAAATGGTAAATGGACGTCTGGCCAAGGGCACAGCCTTGAAGAGACCTTCTTGTGCCCCTCTCTATTAACACTTTGTCATGCCTTATTCTAATGTAGCATGCAAGGTAGCGACTAATCAAATGTGTATAGAGATAGTTTCCAACAGACCTTGGAAGCCTGGAGGTTATAAAGTATAATATTTTTAATTAAACATGGCGCATGTTGCAACAGCATGCCCTCCTTGCAAACTCCCTTCTTCCTCTCCATGTCAACCAGCTTCTGCTCAGATCATGATCTGCTGTAGTCTTCTTGAAAAAGAACAGAGAAGACAAAATTATGAAGGGCAAAGTTTAGGGAGGGAAGTGAGAAGGATCAAAAGAGAAGCAAAATCTTGAGATGTAGCGCGGCTCCTAAACAACCCTCACAAATCATCCCACTTAACCCAGGAGCTAACTCTTTTACTCATCGGTGGGGCACTGGGAAGATAAGCGGTAAGGGTTGACATGCTGTGGAAGAAGACTCATTGTCCCCCTCCTACAGTGGGTTCTGCCCGGAGGGGAGTCTCAGCCCTAAAAAACGTTGTTTATGCCCTCCCTCTTCAGCCAGTAAATGAGGTGGAAAAGCCCAGGGTGGTTTTGTTGAGTATTGGGAGGCGAAAAGGCAAATGAGGTTAAAAGAAAAAAAAAACTCACAAATCATCCCACGTAACCCAGGAGCTAACTCTTTTACTCATTGGTGGGGCCCATAGCACCATGAGTCACACATACACACCACACTGCTCCTGAATCACTGAAAACAGAAGGGGAGGTGCTGGATAGCGGGGTACCTCATTAACCTAGATTCCAAAAGTCTTATTCATTATATACATATATGTACATATCAATTTCTCTCAACAGACATAAGGAAATAACATCAAGGTACTCCGCTGTTTGGTCGATGGACCAACTAGTAGAAGTCAGTTGATGGCAATTAAGACCAGCTCAATCACTATATTTCCATTACTCGATTATCTACTTTGCCATGACTTTTTTATTCTAAATAAAAACAGACTCGAGTTGATAATTTACAGACATTTTATCTAAATTCAATTAGAGAAGAAAAATAGCATTTTAAGCGAAATTTAGCATTTATTAATACATTCAAGAAATTGAAAAATTAGAAAGCATTTTACCAGACTGCCACAGGCAATGACAGAACTATAGTGAAAAGGTTCCCAAGCTGACTGTCTTTCTAGTTTCCTCGATGTCTATCTCCCAACATAGGACTCCACATTCAATCTCTTTGCCCCATCAAAATCTGAAGTCCAATCATGATTTAAAGTATTTTTGCACCCAAAAAATCGTTCAAACCGACAGCATGTCGTGATGCACAATAAAATCCACTGAACCAAATTTTTCCCTTTTTCACTCAAGCTCTATTATACCCTTTTTTCCTAACTATCTAACTCAAAATTGCAACTTTTAGGATCCGCACTCATTTCTCATTGGTCCATTCAAATGGGTGGTGATGATCACCTCGTGTCCTCCTTGTCCAAAACAGTTCTAGTTTTGCTATGTCATCTCACAGCCAAGATTGTCCACTTTGCAATTGTCATTCCATCCTTGTATATTTTGTACATCATAAGGTTACAGCACGCTAATTTCCCAGTCTTTTAAATGCAAGCATCCTTTGGCACGTCTCCTGTTCATAGGCCAATCTGACCCTGAAATCTTTCACTCCGAGCCCCGCCATTCACTCATCGCTAGCCTGTTTTGCGCATGCGTAGAGGCCATCTCTCCCGGAGTCTCACTTAAACAGCCATTTTCAAACTAGGCCGCAAGGCCTCAATGGGAACGAATATGAAAAAACAAACACAACAGACCTTAGATATAGACTTTTAGCCCTTCTGCTTACCTCCCACCATTCTAAATTTACCTATTAGTGGTTACCTAGTAAAAAAGCATACAAATATTCGTCATTTTACTTACTGATTTCATAGTTTTTGCCACAAAACTTCTAACAAAAGCACAAATACACACGTTTATCCGATCATTTCTACGATATCACAGCTCTATATGAGTATGACTCTTTGGTTTATTAGCAAATTAGTTTTTTCAAAGCAGCAATTCATTTCTCACGTGTAGTTTTATTCTATGTGCATTTGGTTGATTCGTTTTCCTGCTCCACATGTTTAATAAATGTTACTGTTATGAGAGACTAACTTTACAAGGGGTACACAAACATTTTTGTCTCTCCCCTGCTCCATCAACTCCCCCCTTTGGTGATTTTATCACCACTAATCACCCCAACTAAATTTCTTAAAAACATGTTTCAGGTTCTTTTCATCTGTTTTAGCTTACATTTTAGTATCTTTTCTGCTTTGTCTTTTTGTCTCATTATACATCTTCTCCTTAAATTCTTCCAATTCTATTTCTCCCATTTCAAATTCTCTTTACTTACTTTTTTCAATTTTCTCCTTCATCAGTTTTTCTGTTTTCCATTTTCTAACCCTTTTACACACTAATCTTAGTATTATTGCTATAAAAATTACTATTGTTAAGGGTATTAACACTTTCCCTATTATTGAACTACCTATTACTACAAACAATTTCTTTACAGCAGAAGAACTCTTACCAAGTTTCTCTAGAACACCATCAACCTCCAGTGGAGTAATTTCTTTACGTAATTCAGTATTATTCTAAATATATATTTGAATGTGCTGACTTTTGTCAAGTATGTATGTACAACAGTGTTGCCCTTTTAAAACTCTGCAAGCTCCTCCTTCTTTTGCCAATAAAATGTCAATAGTAAGTTGATTTTGCATCACCATAGCTCTCATAGCAACCATTTCAGTATTTACCATTAAAAATCCTCTGGCAGTAATTGTTGATAAACGATCTACTATCGCTGATAATTTTCGAATTTTATTTGCATTAAATAATATGCCCACTGCTGGTATCAATGCTCCAAAAATGTCACCTATTATTTCTAAAAAAACCTTTCCTTCTCCTACGTATTAATGGTTTATCTATCTCATGAATTCCATAAGTAACTCTATGTAAATGAAATATTTTTGGAAAGTCCAAACCTACATAACATGTAGCATACCAATGGTCAGGCAACCTATAATAAGCTTTGTTCTCACATACAAAGTAAATTACAGGAAAAATAGGATCATTTCCACCTTTAAATCCCCAACCCCATTTGATAATGTATGTGTCTTTACATTCACTTGGACCCAAAAAATAATTGTCATACATACTACGAATACACAATTCCCCTTGTTGTGGTGTATCTATACCTATTGCTACATCAACATTACTTTTATCAAGGTTTTCATCTTCAAACTTCCACATTGTTGATTTCGATTTACTTTCAGTTGCTTTTGTTTGATACCTAATTCTTCTTTCTTCAACTATGTCCAAGAAAACTTTTTCCTCCTTACACATTCTAGATGTTAAATTATATTTAAAAGCATACTCTGTCATTTCTTGTGTTTCCAGAAAATATTCACCAGAAACTTTACTCATTTTCATCTCGTTCAATCCATGTGCTATTGACAAATGTGCAAAAGTGTCATCTGAATCAGAACAATAATATTCTAATGTACCTGTTTTGTAAAATAAACTAGCTAATGCACTACAAGTTATTCCATAAGTCAAAGGAAGGTGGTGATATGTTACTCTCCCTGATACAGATCCATCAGTATTTCATGAGGGCTCAAACCTGTTTTTCTGTCTGTTATGCTTCTTAAGGTCATTAGAACAAGTGGCAAAGCATCAGGCCATTTTAGTCCTGTGGCCAACACATTTTCCCAGTATGATTTTGATTGTTCCATTCACTTGTTCAACTACCCCTGAAGCCTCTGGTCTGTAAGCACAATGCAATTTCTGACGAATGTCTAGTGCTTCACATATCAATTGTATGAGTTCATTTTGGAAATGACTTCCTCTGTCTGTTTCAATTGTCAATGGAAAACCAAATCAGGGAATAATTTCCCTTAGAAGAAGCTTTGCTACAGTAACTCCATCGTTCCTTCTGGTGGGAAATGCCTCAACCCATTGTGAAAACAAACAAATGATCACAAGTACATATCTCAGACGATTGCATGGTGGCATCTCTATAAAGTCTAACTGCATTCCGGTGAAAGGACCCCCTCCCGTCTTATGGTTCTCAGACCTATAACTGTTATTTGTCCTGGATTCAATTGTTGACACACTAGACATCTTTGACATAAGCTCTCGGCAATCATGCTGAACTTGGGATTATACCAAGTTTGTCTGAAAAGTCTAATCATTACATCTCTACCAATATGTGCTTGACCATGGTACATTCGGTCCGCCCCGTCATCCTAATAGGCCCCATAGTCTGATTCTTCCAAAGGTTCATCTTTAATGACAGGTCTTGGTTTGGTACACTAATCAATGTCATTTTTGATTTCCACATCCAATGTATCAGGTAACAAAGTTGAAGGATTCACATTTACACATCTTGCAACCGTCACATTGTCTGCTCCCAGAATCACTTTCTCATATCTATTCAAATTACTATTTGTCATATACGGTGTTCTGGTCCTAGTGAGGAGTATTTCAACTGAATTTGGCACGTAAACCTTCACTGGGTACCCCATCACTACACCTTCACTCTGTTCCAAACTCACACTTGTAGCAGCAACAGCTTTCAGACATCCAGGCAATGCTCTAAGTACTGGATCCAAAACTGCAGAAAAATATGCAATCAGTCTTCTCATTCTTCCATGCCTCTGAATCAGAACTGATACTGCACACCAATCTCTTTCACTGCAAAACAATTCAAACTCTTTTTCATATTCAGGCATGCTTAACGCTGGTGCTTCACACAAGCTAGTCTTCAAATGCTCAAAGGCTTCCATCTCCTTTTCATTCAGCACTATAGGGTATTTTACATATCCTTTTGGTAAGCACTGTAAGGGTTTTGCAATTAATGAGATTCACTTATCGACTGTCGACAATAACCAACCATTCCCAGAAACATTCTCACTTGCTTCTGTGTTTTTGGGGGATTCATTCCTCTTATAATCTTAATTCTCTCTGAAGTAACTTTTCTCATCCCTTTCCCAATCTTATGACCTAGATATTGTACTTCTTGTTGAGAGAACTGTAATTTTGATGGAGACACGTTATGTCCTCCTTCTGCCGAATGATTCAGTAATGCTACTGTATCGGAAATGCAAGCTTCTTTGGTCCTTCATGCCACTAATAGGTCATCAATATACTGAACGAAAACAGATTTCCCAGGCATTTTTAGACTTTCTAATGATTTGTTCAACATCTGATTGAAAATGAAAGGACTTTCAGCATACCCATGAGGAATTCGGCACCATGACAAAATACGCTCACCAAACCTGAACGCAAAAATTGGCTGACTTTCAGGATGTAATGGAACTGTGAAGAACGCATTCCACAAATCAATGATTGTGTACCATTCCGCATCATGTGGAATTTAATACAATATCATAGCTGGGTTTGGTACAATTGGTCAACATAGGACAACAATATTATTCACTTTTCGGAAATTCTGCACTATCCTAAAAGTTCAGTTTGGCTTTTTCAGTCCCATTATGGGTGAGTTACATGGGCTACTCATTATTTCTTTCAATATTCCTTGCTCAATCATTTTGTCAATTACAGGGGTTACTCCTTCAATTATTTCTGGTGTTAATTTAAAATGTGGAGTATTTGGGTAAATAGCTCCTTCTTTTACAATACTTTTCACAGGACTTACACCTTTCATTAGATCTATCTCTTCTGCTGTAAAGTTCCACACCTCTTCTTTGACCGTTTCTTTTAATTCGATTGGGATTTTCTCTTTGTCAAACTGAGGAAACGTTTCATTCTTTTCTGAGTCTATTATCGACATTGCCATTTTATACAGAATATCATCATCTGCTGTCTCGAAGGAAATGCCATCTGGTGAACAGTAAATGGCACAGTTATTTTTGCAGAGTATGTCGCGGCCAAGCAAATTACCAGGACTGCTGTCACATACTACAAAGTGATGCATCTCTTTAAAATTTGCACCTCCACGGGTGGTGTGAGAGGGGTTTTAATCTGGCTATTTGTTACACCTACAATTTCTACTGATCTAACTGTAGAACGGGTAGCACCTGTGTCCACTAGGAAAGTATTATTTACACCATTCACCTTTCCATTCACAAAAGGACAACACTGATCTACCTCCAGAGTTGTGCCAAGCACGCACTCCACTTCTTCTACTGGGCACCGTCAATAACTCTCATCGGACTCATTTCCATCTGATGTCAGCCAAAAGTGCGGAACAGCAGCTGCCCGCGGCGATCTTTTTACCTGCTCTCCTCTGTAGAATCCTGTCTCTGCACTGTATTTCTGAAGATTAACACTTTGTGGGAGAAGTGGTAATGGCACCTGGCTCTGTTGAGTACCTTCCTGTTACTGTAGCGGTAATTGTTAATTTACCTCATTCTGTACCTGTGGATTCAATTATTTATTTTCAGGATTAACATTTGGGGGTAACTTACACTCGTTTCTCTAATGCCCTATTTTGCCGCAATTATGACATGGCCATTTCTGTTTAGCTTCAT
Organism: Lissotriton vulgaris; assembly: GCF_964263255.1. Taxonomy (NCBI): domain Eukaryota; kingdom Metazoa; phylum Chordata; class Amphibia; order Caudata; family Salamandridae; genus Lissotriton; species Lissotriton vulgaris. Next base: position 18,931 of record NW_028249381.1, read on the forward strand.
CTATCTTGTAAATTTTTGTTTATGAATATAGTATTTAGGGAATAGGACAAGTTAAATTTGTTCCTTACTCTCTAACTGTTTCAATATAGCGTCATCTTTATTCATTTGTCCTTTCCCTTTATTCATATTGCCCTTCAATTTTGCTTGACTTCATTATTTTGATTATATAACTGCACTTCCTGTTGTTCTGCAACTTTCACTTGTGCCCACATAGCTTTTTCTTTAAGTTTTCGCTGTTTGGCGTCAATTTCATCACTACAATACTTTGCATATCTCACCACACAATCCACTAAACTGGACTGCCAACACATCATGTGGTGCTTTATCATGGCACCTTTTTCAGGTCTCAAACCAAACACCAATCTATATACAAAATTACTCATATCCCTCTCACTCATATTTTCATATCCACTGTACTGTTTAAAAACTAGAAGCAATCTTTCATAATAAGCATGTACAAATTCTTTAGGTTCTATCATTTTTTACCCAATATGTTTCTTTTGAAGGAATTTTATTTTTCAAAAATGTATGACTTGGTCATAGTTCCTCATTAGCTCTGTACCTGGAGCACCTGTTTTAGCATCTCTTGGATATTCTTCTTTTGGCCAATCAATGGTAATTTTACAATCTGTCCACAAATATGCAGGTACAACAGTATCAAACAATCCATCTAAATCTTCCCAAAATACCTTTGAAACTTTCACAAACCTATCTACTTGTCTATACCATTCTACAGGTTTGTCTCATAATCTTGGGAAAGCATTTGTAAATGACAATATATCCTGTCTAGTGCATGGTACATGTACATAACCTCCTCCTGGTATTTCTCTCATGGGAAATTCGGTCACTACTGGTTCTTTTTCTTTAACAGGGAATGCTAAGGATATTTTATCATTGGCCTCTTCCTTTTTCCTTATCTATCTGCTTCTCCATCGATCTACAAATCCCCATTTTCTTAGAGATACAATCAATTCTTTTATCTGGGTCAATCTTCCTGTTGTATTCAAATTATCTATATCTTTTTCAGTAAAATCTACTCTGTAGGGTTTCTGTAATAATTTTATTTTTGCAAATTCTACTCCCAATTCGTTTGCTGTTTCTTCTAGTTTATCATGTAGATGTTTAGCTCTCCAGATTATACTTTTACACATGAACATTAGTTCATCATCCGGATATGTTTTTAGTCTTTCAGTTCCAATACTTCCAATAATTAGTTCTTCCATATCTATTTATATCTAATCAAATCTAAAAGTTTAGGTTCCAAATCTTTCTTATGTAAAGTTTTACCCAATCATTTCATTCTTCTGCCGTTAGTCCCATTAGAGTTTTGGTCAAATCTATTCTGCCATACTTTTCTCTGGGGTTTCAGTCACTGATTCGGCTCCCATGGGAATTCTATATATTGGACTTTGATTCATAGTTAAATCAGATGGAGTATTTCTAACTGTATTCTTTGTTTCATTTAAGTCAGGATAAATCTCCTTTACTTTTTGCAGACTTGGATTTAAAGGAATGGGTAACGAAGGCTCATTTATTCTCTGATTTTCAAAAACTGGTATTACAGGACCTAATGTTACCGGTACGGTTACAGCTTCTATATTTCTGGTTAACTCTTGGATTTTCTCAGCTAATTCATTTGTTGTTCTCGCTAATTCAGAAGTACTAGAGTTTTAAATTTGTATAATCTTGTGTTTTTTCTGGGGTTCTTCTTACTTCAGTATATAGTTTTGGAGTTTCTGTCAATCCAATCTCCATTGGTGGTGCATTTGGTGTCACCACTGCAGAAGTTGGTTGGTATGGAGGGGGTCTCCTATTTAGAAAATCCTCCAACACCTCATCTTCGGTGTCACTAACTCCACAACTACCCTGTTCTGGTACTACATTTTTCCTCTTCTCTGTACATTTTCTCCCTACAGTTTCATCAACTGTTCGCATTGGATACATTCCATCCCACATAACAGTTTTTCTCCATCTTCTCATTCTACTCTCATGAGTCATTCCCTAAGAGCCTCTTGGGCTACATTGGCTTTCCTTTACATCTCTGAATCTCTCTCTTTCTCTTTCATGCATCTCATCTTCCCATTCTATCAAGGCTTCAAATTGTTTTGGTCTAGGTCTCGGTTCAAGTCTTACCATCTTTTCTTTCAAATTTTGCAACACTGCTGCACTAAATGAACCGGTTTCCGGAAATGCTATTACTCCATCATTTTTAGTATGTTTCGCTCAATTTTGTAGCCAAATGCAAGTGTGATATCCATATTTCGTCATCATGTATAATGCTGGCGTTTTTGGTGGAGGAAGTATTTTTTCCTCTCTGGTAACTATTTCCTTGTCCTTTTTGAATAAATTTTTAATTTTTTTGAACCATGAAGGTTTCTCCCTGTCTCACTCATAATAATAATCCATTTTCCGCAGATTTACCTTTCAAAACAATCGTACGATCCTTTTTAGACGGTTCCGATATTCTGTCCAATCAGAGCGCGATTCACACTAACGCACCAATCAGAACAATATACATCACAATCACACTGACCTATTCCAGCGCAGTTCTTGCTAATGCACCAATCAGATTTACAAATGTCACAGTCACGTGGACCTATCTCAGCACGACTATTGCTGATGTCAGCACTACTCCTGCTTCTGCTGACCCGTCCTTTAACAAATTTACCAGCACTTTTATTTATATATATTTTATACAGCTTAAATCAGTTAGTTAAACAGATGAAATCACTTTTTCAGTCCCATTTTGGGGGAGTTACATGGGCTCCTCATTATTTCTTTCAATATTCCTTGCTCAATCATTTTGTCAATTACAGTGGTTACTCCTTCAATTATTTCTGGTGTTAATTTATACTGTGGAGTAAATAGCTCCTTCTTTTACAATACTTTTCACAGGACTTACACCTTTCATTAAATCTATCTCTTCTGCTGTAAAGTTCCACACCTCTTCTTTGACCGTTTCTTTTAATTCGATTGGGATTTTCTCTTTGTCAAACTGAGGAAATATTTCATTCTTTTCTGAGTCTATTATCGACATTGCCATTTTATACAGAATATCATCATCTGCTGTCTCGAAGGAAATGCCATCTGGTGAACAGTAAATGGCACAGTTAATTTTGCAGAGTATGTCGCGGCCAAGCAAATTAACAGGACTGCTGTCGCATACTACAAAGTGATGCATCTCTTTAAAATGTCCGATTTGCACCTCCACAGGTTGTGTGAGAGGGGTTTTAATCTGGCTGTTTGTTACACCTACAACTTGGATATGGTCACCTAAGAGAGGAAGGTTTTGAATTTCTACTGATCTAACTGTAGAACGGGTAGCACCTGTGTCCACTAGGGAAGTATTATTTACACCATTCACCTTTCCATTCACAAGACTGATCTACCTCCTGAGTTGCGCCAAGCACGCACTCCACTTTTTCACTGGGCACCGTCAATAACTCTCATCGGACTCATTTCCATCTGATCTCAGCCAAAGTGCGGAACAGCAGCTGCCTGCAGCGATCTTTTTACCTGCTCTCCTCTGTAGAATCCTGTCTCTGCACTGTATTTCTGAAGATTAACACTTCATGGGAGAAGTGGTAATGGCACCTGGCTCTGTTGAGTAACTTCCTGTTACTGTAGCGGTAATTGTTGATTTACCTCATTCTGCACCTGTGGATTCAATTATTTATTTTCAGGATTAACATTTGGGGGTAACTTACACTCGTTTCTAAAATGCCCTATCTTGCCGCAATTATGACATGGCCATTTCTTTTTAGCTTCATCTATCTTGTAAATTTTTGTTTATGAAAATAGTATTTAGGGAAGAGGACAAGATAAATTGGTTTCTTACTCTCTAACTGTTTCAATATAGCTTCATCTATATTCATTTGTCCTTTCCCTTTATTCATATTGCCCTTCAATTTTGCTTGACTTCCTTATTTTGATTATATAACTGCGCTTCCTGTTTTTCTGCAACTTTCACTTGTGCTCACATAGCTTTTTCTTTAGGCTTTCGCTGTTTGGCGTCAATTTCATCACTACAATACTTTGCATATCTCACCACACAATCCACTAAACTGGACTGCCAACACATCATGTGGTGCTTTATCATGGCACCTTTTTCAGGTCTCAAACCAAACACCAATCTATATACAAAATTACTCATATCCCACTCACTCAGATTTTCATATCCACTGTACTGTTTAAAAACTAGAAGCAATCTTTCATAATAAGCATGTACACATTCTTTAGGTTCTATCATTTGTTACCCAATCTGTTTCTTTTGGAGGAATTTTATTTTTCAAAAATGTATGATTTTGTCATAGTTCCTCATTAGCTCCGTACCTGGAGAACCTGTTTTAGCATCTCTTGGATATTCTTCTTTTGGCCAATCAATGGTAATTTTACATTCTGTCCACAAATGTGCAGGTACAACAGTATCAAACAATCCATCTAAATCTTCCCACAATACCTTTGAAACTTTCACAAACCTATTTACTTGTCTATGCCATTCTACAGGTTTTTCTCATAATCTTGGGAAAGCATTTGTAAATGACAATATATCCTGTCTAGTGCATGGTACATGTACATAACCTCCTCCAGGTATTTATCTCATGGGAAATTCAGTCACTACTGGTTCTTTTTCTTTAACAGGGAATGCTAAGGATGTTTTATCATTGGCCTCTTCCTTTTTCCTTATCCATCTGCTTCTCCATCGGTCTACAAATCCCCATTTTCTCAGAGATACAATCAATTCTTTTATCTGGGTCAATCTTCCTGTTGTATTCAAATTATCTATATATTTTTCAGTAAAATCTACTCTGTAGGGTTTCTGTAATAATTTTATTTTTGCAAATTCTACTCCCAATTCGTTTGCTGTTTCTTCTAGTTTGTCATGTAGATGTTTAGCTCTCCAGGTTATACTTTTACACATGAACATTAGTTCATCATCCGGATATGTTATTAGTCTTTCAGTTCGAATACTTCCAATAATTAGTTCTTCCATATCTATTTTTAATCTAACCACATCTAAAAGTTTAGGTTCCAAATCTTTCTTTTGTAAAGTTTTACCCAATCATTTAATTCTTCTGCCGTTGGTCCCATTAGAGTTTTGGTCAAATCTATTCTGCCATACTTTTCTCTGGGGTTTCAGTCACTGATTCGGCTCCCATGGGAATTCTATATATTGGACTTTGATTCATAGTTAAATCAGGTGGAGTATTTCTAACTGTATTCTTTGTTTCATTTAAGTCAGGATAAATCTCCTTTACTTTTTGCAGACTTGGATTTAAAGGAATGGGTAACGAAGGCTCATTTATTCTCTGATTTTCAAAAACTGGTATTACAGGACCTATTGTTACCGGTACGGTTACAGCTTCTATATTTGTGGTTAACTCTTGGATTTTCTCAGCTAATTCATTTGTTGTTCTCGCTAATTCAGAAGTACTAGGGTTTTAAATTTGTATAATCTCGTGTTTTTTCTGGGGGTCTTCTTAATTCAGTATATAGTTTTGGGGTTTCTGTCAATCCAATCTCCATTGGTGGTGCATTTGGTGTCACAACTGCAGAAGTTGGTTGGTATGGAGGGGGTCTCCTATTTAGAAAATCCTCCAACACCTCATCTTCGGTGTCACTAATTCCACAACTACCCTGTTCTGGTAATACATTTTTCCTCTTCTCTGTACATTTTCTCCCTACAGTTTCATCAACTGTTCGCATTGGATACATTCCATCCCACATAACAGTATTTCTCCATCTTCTCATTCTACTCTCATGAGTCATTCCCGATGAGCCTCTTGGGCTACATTGGCTTTCCTTTACATCTCTGAATCTCTCTCTTTCTCTTTCATGCATCTCATCTTCCCATTCTATCAAGGCTTCAAATTGTCTTGGTCTAGGTCTCGGTTCAAGTCTTACCATCTTTTCTTTCAAATTTTGCAACACTGCTGCACTAAATGAACCGGTTTCCAGAAATGCTATTACTCCATCATTTTTAGTATGTTTCTCTCGATTTTGTAGCCAAATGCAAGTGTGATATTCATATTTCGTCATCATGTATGATGCTGGCGTTTTTGGTGGAGGAAGTATTTTTTCCTCTCTGGTAACTATTTCCTTGTCCTTTTTGAATAAATTTTTAATTTTTTTGAACCATGAAGGTTTCTCCCTGTCTCGCTCATAATAATAATCAATTTTCCGCAGATTTTCCTTTCAAAACAATCGTACGATCCTTTTTAGCCGGTTCCGATATTCTGTCCAATCCCAGCGCGATTCACATTAACGCACCAATCAGAATAATATACGTCACAATCACACTGACCTATTCCAGCGCAGTTCTTGCTAATGCACCAATCAGATTTACAAACGTCACAGTTAAGTATAGGCGAATTTTGCGAATCTCGCGTTCGCGAATTTTGCGGCTTTGCGAACTCGCAATCTGCAAAATCCGCAAATTCTTGCGAATTTGCGGATTTTTTTTTGTGTTCGCAAGGATTTCTGCCAGTTCGCGAGGGTTTCGTACCAGTTCGCAATTGCGAACTTACATTTCGGCGCGCAACGGTCGCGAATTATGTTGTTTCTACGTCTGGTTCATCATCACCCGTTCCCAGCACCCTCTGTTTCACCACTGCAACCCTCTGTTACATCAATGCCACCCTCTGGTTCATCATTACTGTAGATTATGGGAGGGAAAAGCAAGCACACCAGCCCTGCTTCAACTGAGATGAATTAATTTGGGGTTAGTTTATTAATGTGTCACTGTTTTAAAATACCAGTCTGGCACCTGCTTCCTTATCTGTAATTTTGCTTTTCTGTTGCAGTGCATTTTTTTTCCCCAGGACCTTTGTGGCCTACTTGTAGCTATTCTATGAGCCTGCTGTGAGGGTCAGAGCAGGGTCATACAATTGTTGCAACTAGCAACTGAATTCTGGAGGGGCCCCAGTCAGGAAGCACTACCGGGAATTGTTACTAATGATGAGTTTGAACTCTTTCCCCTGCCGAGTGCTTTCAGTTTTGAAAAACTCGTTTTTCTGCAATTTCGCGGGGTTCGCTACTACTATGTTTTCTCCTGCTGTGTTATTATATTGCAAATTTTTGTTTTTTACCAAGAGCAATAATGCTGCTCATTACATTGTAGGTAAATTTTATTTCAAAATCTTCTGTGCATTTCAGGTACACTGCTCTCCTTCTACTCCGTAGTGTTGCTACTATGCTTATTTGTTTTAGATTTTGTGTTCATTTCATTGGCCTGTGAAATTATGTATGAGTGTAGTTGAAAGAACTGCGTAATGCTACACACTAAGGTTCAGATTTTTAATTACCGGCGCATCCCTGCAAAGTTGCAGGGATGCGCCAGTAATTGTGCGTCACGCCACCATCACCAATGGTGCGCCGTATATACAATGCGGCGCGCCATGGGCCCAAAACGTCACCAAAGCGTTACGCATCTGTGCCGTAAAGGCGGCGCATTGCTGGAGTTGCGTCGCAACGATGGTGCAGCTACATCAATGCTCTGGGGTGCCCTATCTCCCCAATGCTGCGTCAAGCCGTACGTCTGCTTCAAGCAGGCGCATGGTTTGAGTCACGCATCATTGTCCGCAAAGTGACTGATTGAAATCTTGTAGATTTCCCTCAGCCACTTTTAGGATGCGTTCCTGCACAGGAACGCCCTCCCTTGCGCCGGAACGCCCCCTATTGGCGCAGGGCTTTACAACGTGATGCATCTCCCATATGCGTCACGTTGTTAATATACGCCGCACCATTGCGCCTCTTTTGTGCTGTCGCTGCGTCACAAAAGTCATGCAACAATGGAGCAAAAGAGCCGCAAGGGCCTTCTAAATCAGCCCCTACAGACTCAAGTCCAGTCCTTCCTTTGTACACATGGCGATAAGAAGAAATAGTGGTGGTGGATTAATAGTTTGAGTATTTTAATGACTGGTTAATGTAGTAGGAAACTTTAGTGTTGTCGCTGATCTTCAATCACGATGGACTTTGGCTGTCACTTTGCGTGCTGCGGACTGCTGCCTGCCAATCTTAGGCAAACCTTTTTAGTACTTTGTTTAGTGAGTTACGTAGGGTAGTTTCCAATTCGACGGTCCGCAAATCAAGCAATACTAAAGTAATGACGTAGTCGACCACATGAGATTGGTCAATAATATATCCCGTGGAGTCGTTCCCTATTTGCTATTTCGCAAAAATATTTTGTTACTTTGTTAGTTCTTTTGAAATGTTTGATTTGGTTGAGAAATATCATCCATGTTTTCTGTTTTTCTTTCTTTCATGTTGTACATCAGCTTCCCCCAGGGGCAAGAGGAGGACACAGGAGGAGGAGGAGGGTGCTGTTGACGATGCAGGCCAGGACCGGGCAGGCGAGGGCTCCTTTGCTGGCCCCAGTAAGTTTTAATTTTAATATAGAGTACTTATTTTTTCCTAGCGTTCCTCATTCGATTTTTTTGTAAATCGTCTTTGATCTCTTGTAGACAGGATCTAAATTCTTATCCTGCCTCGACTATGACTCCGTGTGGTATTACTAGATTATTCTCATTAGTCTGTCTGTGTAGCTAACTAAGATTGCACATTTGGCATTTCCATTGGACTCCCATTCTAGTCAGCAATAGCTCTATGCACTGAGTGCAGTCCTCTGGGATTGTCCATAATGTCTTTTCAAGTATTCTAAATGTTTATGCTTTGACCATTGCCAACAATAAAAAGGTGAATGACCACCAAGAAAGAATAAGATACTACTTTACTTTTGGTTTGGATAGGAGGACAACCCATTCTACTACTGTTGCAGGGACAAATCTGCACAAACAGAACTTTGGACACTAAATAATGCATCGCTTAGCTTATCAATTATAATAGGTGCTGTAACTGTTAGGCTTTCCACATACCTCAGTGATAACAGACTTTGTAGTTGAACCCCCAATCTCCTTACTGACTAGATAGTGTGGCAGAGTCATTTAGCTCGTAAAGTCACCAATGGCAGAGGCACGGACTCATGCTTGCAAAAATTCGAAAACCTTTAGCTCATTCACTCTAGTCTGGAGGACCAAAAACCACAGAGTCTAGTTAAGTTTAAAACGCTTTATTAAAAGTAAACACATTTATTAAATTCAAGTTTGTCATAAAAGTGAACGTGTAACTGAAAATGGAAAAGTGCTTAGTGCTGACGATTAATTGGACACATTTTTTGTGGTCGAGCCGAGCTCGCACCTGGTTTGAACTTGATCCTGCTCGTGTTCTTAGAAGTCAAGGTTCTGTCTGTTAGGAGAAAAAGTGGTGTGTTTTAAAAAGTAAAAAGCAAACATTCATCAGTTGTGCCAAAAAGTGCAGCAAGACAACAGCCTTCCCTGGAAAAAGGGACATTTTTACTCTAGAGTACACAGTCATAAATGATTAAATTGTACACTTTTTTCACATTTCTTTCTTCCTCCTAGACCAAATATTATATAGTAGTGAGTGGTGTATTCTAACATTATTAAATGTACTTTGTAGGTGGAACATCTGGAGACGGGGCCAGCGCGGAGGTGGTGGTGGCATTGGACAAGGAGGACAACTCTGGGGAGGAGGCGGTGCAAGTGCCGGACAAGGACATGCCTGTGAGGGTTCACACAGTGGTGGCGGGCAGAGGTAAGCTATACATTCCTTAGTCATTGAGATTGAAGACTGCAGAGTGTGCTTTCTGCACGGGTGTATTATAAAAAAAGCAGGTAGTAGCCTCCTCTAAATGTACTTCGACTTAGCTGTGAAGTTTTAGGCGAGAAGAATCCCAATCAGATCTGAGGTGAACTTGATGGATGGGATGAATGAAAAGCGAAAGAAGGGTGTAAGTAAGTGTGGAAGCACGAGAAATGTAATGATGACTGGCAAAGAAGAATGATATGTGTTTGCTTGGTCCCCGAGGTGGCTGGGAAGGTAAGAAAATGGTATGGTGCATGGCTGGGTGAATGATGAAGCAAGGATGGGTGGAAGGAGAACAGCCTGGGTGGGTGAGACAGAAACTGTATGTGTGCAATATACTTTGAATGGATGGATGCCTGGATCATTCATGGTACTATATGACTCTTAGATAGCATATGTGTATCTAGAGAGAGTAGACGGTCACTGGATGAACTAAGTGTTACTTTGAAGAGCATGTAACACCGCACCCGCACGTCCACTCCAGTGTAGGAAAGGCAAGGAAAAGAAGTTGTAACGTTTTCCAAAGACTACCATGAATAGTAGCAGTAGTTTGTATTGCAACTGCAAGCACAGCATATATCCGGTTATTACGGTGGACACTCCCTACCTCCCTTAATAACTTTAGTTTAGTAGTAGTACGTCATTCATGTGTGGGGGTATCACTTCATTTTCCTTTTCTAATACTCATTTGCACTGTAGGGTGAAAGCTACAATAATTAAGCAGTAGCCCTTTTAACAGAGTATTCTCAGTGCCACCCGTAATAGAAAAGTAAGAGCTTCACCACCTGCATGTACTGGACCGGTACAGTAACGCAAGTCTGTCTCACTCACCATGGTGTGCGTCTGTTTTTCTCGGGTGCAAGTTCACTGCGCTGGCATTATGCCGGCTTGCATAAGATAACGTACCAATTTTCCTAAACAAGAGAGAAGAAGAAGAAGAAGACTGGTGTACTGTCATAGTCGACTGTAATAGAAGTCCATAGTGCTCGTAGAATTTGTTCCTTAAACTCCCACTAATGTTAGAGCAAGGATGAAGAAGTCGGAGGTTACATAGATACTGTCCTCAATAGTTATGTACTGTGCTTTCAATTTGCTACTTGTACTGTGACAACTTTCTGCTCAATCATTTTGTGTTAATCTTAAGGAGCATTGGTTACAGACTATGTCTTTCTTTTTTCATGTAGTTGCTCCTTCCAAATCCAAGACACCATCAAGGAGGAAGGAGCTGGCTCGAATGGCCCGGCAACGGAGGCTGGATGCCACTGTCGCAGAATATCGGCGGCTGGTGGCCCTGGAGGAGGAGGAGACGCAGTCTGGTACAACAACAACGTCCACTGGGACAGCTGCATCCTCCTCCGTGCGGGCTGCCAGTGCCAGCCAGCGCAGTGCTCCAGCGGTACGGAGCCGGGCTACCAAAGCCAAACGCCACCGCCCAGCAGCAAAGAAAGCAGCTGCCCCTCACAGGATTTGCAAGGCACACCGGCGCCGCTTATCCCTCAGACTGTCCTACCTGGAGCAGGAGGTCCATAACTATAAGAACGTGGTGGAGGGCCTCCGCTTCGAACTTGCCACCCTCCGCAAGGAGCATGATGCCCTGGCTGCTAATTCCAACAGCACCCTGCCACAGTGTCCCTTGCCCCTTTTTTAGAGACTTTTGGGGGGTGGGAATTGGGAGTTGGGATTTTTGAGGACTTTTGAAGGAGAATCGTTGGGGTTAGGGAGGGTCTTGCGGGAGATTCTTTTGTTAGGGCTATAAAAATATACTTTTTGAAACTTTATCTGACCATACCTGTTTTTTACTGCTTTTGAGTCTGGTGGGTGGGGGTTTAGCATAACAGTAAGTTTGTTTTCCTGAATAGTCCTAGGACTTTAGTAGTACTACCGTCAATCAAATCTCTCGTCTCTCCTTATACTCCATTATACTACCTCCAACCAAACGCCTATCTTACCTGTAATTTCTGTTTGCAAGTAGGGCTAGGCCCAGGGCTGGCTCCACGGGAAACAGCAAATAAGGTTGGCAATCCTGGGCGGATAAAATTTCCTCATAGCGGTGGTACTAGTGGTGTGACACAGTGGCAGTTGCTTACCTATGAAAAAAAAGAAAATGAAATCTGGTTTGTCCTCCTGAGCAATACAACGGTACAATAGAGAATATAGCAGGTGACAGAAGTACACTAGAACAGTGCCACATTGTAGCCTAACAAATGTTAAAGTATAACTAATTCGGTTGAAGTTCTTTGACATTAGCCATGGGTCTTTGTCAAGCAGAGTAAGAATATATCCTCGGAGTTCTTCACCAGCCTGTTGCTATCACCTTATCCTCCCCAGCAAGTGTGTGGATTTATTGCTGTAATTTAGTCACACATCAATCAAAACCACACAGCCCGGGGGAAGAGGGTTAGGGTTTGAAAAATGGATGGGTACGGGGGTTTTTGGGAAAGGTTTTGGGAGACAAGAAAAAATAGCACAGCATGGACAAACAATTGTGAACATAAACAAATCTTTGGGTACAAACCTATCCATCAATCTTTGAAAGTGCATGCACTACTGGCTACTGCATGCATGTCAGTGAAAAGTAAGTAGTACTTTCGACAACTGTGGAAGAAAGAATGCGACAGTACAGGGCGTGGGTGGAAATATTGATAACTATATTCAACATAAGGTCTCTGTAGCCAGATACCTGAGAGCCTTGCTGGTCACTATAAATCCATTCACAACAACACTCAATGGGGTTGGTCTGGAAGGTATAGTAGATAGAAAAGGAGAAATTGCTTTTTTTCTAGGTGTCCCCTCACTCACCAGGGTTGCCCCTTGGTGACATGCTTCATCATTGGGGCCATCCCAGTCCTCTACGGGCTGGGGCGTGCTGCGACTTGCGAATTACGTAGGAGCACTTACAAATGACTATGTGTGGTGCAGATGTGATAGTGGAGTAGACTAAGTGATGTGTTAAGGGATCAATTTAGAAGCAGAGAGAGATCCAAGAAATGCAGTCACAGTCAGAGAAAAAGGCAAGGGATACTGTATCTATGTTGTTGTAGTTGTCCTGTTGGAAGTGGTAAGTAAGTTGCCTGCAGAAAAAAAATCCTCTTATTAGCGGCACTCCTCCATTGCAGCCGACGCTTCATTCATCGATGTTGGTCACCAGAAGACACCCTGTAAAAAAAGCACAGCATAGACAAACAATTGAACATAAACAATTCTTTGGGTACAAACCTATCCATCAATCTTTGAAAGTGCATGCACTACTGGCTACTGCATGCATGTCAGTGAGAAGTAAGTAGTACTTTCGACAACTGTGGAAGAAAGAATGCGACAGTACATAGGCGTGTGTGGAATTATTGATAACTATATTCAACATAAGGTCTCTGTAGCCAGATACCTGAGAGCCTTGCTGGTCACTATAAATCCATTCACAACAACACTCAATGGGGTTGGTCTGGAAGGTATAGTAGATAGAAAAGGAGAAATTGCTTTTTTTCTAGGTGTCCCCTCACTCACCAGGGTTGCCCCTTGGTGACATGCTTCATCATTGGGGCCATCCCAGTCCTCTACGGGTTGGGGCATGCTGCGACTTGCGAATTACGTAGGAGCACTTACAAATGACTATGTGTGGTGCAGATGTGATAGTGGAGTGGACTAAGTGATGTATTAAGGGATCAATTTAGAAGCAGAGAGAGATCCAAGAAATGCAGTCACAGTCAGAGAAAAAGGCAAGGGATACTGTATCTATGTTGTTGTAGTTGTCCTGTTGGAAGTGGTAAGTAAGTTGCCTGCAGAAAAAAAATCCTCTTATTAGCGGCACTCCTCCATTGCAGCCGACACTTCGTCCATCGATGTTGGTCACCAGAAGACACCCTGTCCACTGCCTGCCTGATGCTGAATTGTGGCTCGCTAATGTGAAGCCTGACTCCATCCTTTTTTCCCCATTGCAGAGACTGAAACCCGGCCTGTAATTATTCAACGAAAAACAGGAAGTGATATAATATTACAACACCACGATAAATAAATATAAGGTATGTAGGCTGTGGAGTGCAAAAAGTCACAATTTGATTTTCCTAGTAGACAGTACAATATTTTTGAAAGTGCGTACTCTGTCTGAGTCACCTTTTGAAGGATAAATAAGTAGGGGAAAATTAATGTAGCGGATCTTTCCCCTCAAGCTAGGTGTACTGTAAACTGTGTTTTTGAACAAAATTAGATCTTCCTAGCAGTGCTCCCACCCAGACCCTTACTAAAGCCAGTCGCAAAAATGTTGAAGACCCCCAATCAAATCTCAAAAAACGAGGCCTAGCAGAAAACTGGTGACAAAACTTACTTTGAAGGTAAAAGTAGGCCGAAGTACCCCCTTACTAATTACCCCTTACCCACCGTGGATTGCATTCAAACCACTTGCAAGCAACCAAGCAAAAGTATCCATAGCCAGCATCGCTCCAAGACTCGAAATCCCCCCCACTCAAACACATGCAATAGAAATACTGCTAACCCTAACGAACCCTAAGTTAAGAATAGTGGCAAAGGCTTTCTTTAACTATGCCAAATTCCCCCTTTCCCACCATGGATTTTCTTCAAATGACTTGCAAACAAAATTACACATTCTCACGAGTGCTCTAAGACCCCAGAACTCAGTTGCAAAAATCTAGAACACCCCGAAACACATGCAATCCTGCTGCTGGGGCTAACCCTAACGAACCCTAAGTTACAAAAAGTGCCAAAAGGCTTTTCCGCGAGGATTTTGTCCCAACCACTTCTACCCGGTATTAGACCTTCCCAGGAATGCCACAAGACCCGCCAACCCACCCGCCAAGAAGCATAACACCCCCAAACAGGCCAAAAGCAAAATCTCATACTTGCAATATTTCTCTGCCTTCGGTCCAAACGCGCTGCGTAGCTTGGCCATAAGTCGGGGTTGCCACCACGGATTTCCTGAAAAGCAAATGCAATCAAGATTATAGTGTCCCAGCAGTGCTCCCAGACCACGAAACTCACCCACAGACAGACGGAACCCCCCCTAAAAGCACCTCAAAGGCAAGCAAGTCATCAAAAACACAAAAAAAATTCCGCCTGGGATTTGGTCCAAAACACTTTTATCCGGTATTAGAGCTTCCCAGCAATGGCCCCAGAGCCGTCAACCCAGGAGAAAACGAGTAGAAGACCCCCAAACAGCCAAAGAGCAAAAGTACAAAAATGGGGACTTAGTCATTTTCTTGCCAATTTCCCAAATCACTCCGCACGCGCTCTGCAGCTAGGCCGTAACTCCCCTCTGCCACCATGGATTTGCTTCAAACCTCTTGCAAAGTAAAGTATATATAGCCAGCAGTGCGCCCAGACCCCGAAACCCACCCACAAACACCAGGAAGCCCCCCAAACAGGCCCCCGAAAACGCTACATTGAGCAAAATGTCAGAAATAGCCAAAAAAAAAATCGGCCTGGATTTTGTCCCAACCACTTCTACCCGGTATTAGACCTTCCCAGGAATGCCCCAAGACCCGCCAACCCACCCGCCAAGAAGCATAACACCCCCAAACAGGCCAAAAGCAAAATCTCATACTTGCAATATTTCTCGGCCTTCGGTCCAAACGCGCTGCGTAGCTAGGCCATAAGTCGGGGTTGCCACCACGGATTTCCTGAAAAGCAAATGCAATCAAGATTAGAGTGTCCCAGCAGAGCTCCCAGACCACGAACCTCACCCACAAACAGACGGAACCCCCCCTAAGAGCACCTCAAAGGCAAGCAAGTCATCAAAAACACACAAAAAATTCCGCCTGGGATTTGGTCCAAACCACCTTTATCCGGTATTAGAGCTTCCCAACAATGGTCCCAGAGCCGTCAACTCACCTGCAAAGAGGTACAACAACACCCCCACAAGTGCTGATTCTTTCTTCATTGGGCGTAAACCAGCCCTCTGGTTTGATGGAAATATGAGTCTGGAGGAGGAGGATAGAGGAGCATGTTCTTCTGAACTTGTGAACCTGAGGAATGCAGACTGCGGCAACTTCAAATCAATTAGCTAACCAGTGAAGACAGTTCTGCTGATGGGCTTGTTTTTGTGATTATCTGATTAAAGTTTGAAATATATTAACTGTGCACAACAAAGAAAGACAGACACACAGGAATAAAAGTGAATAAGGATGAAAAAGAAAGTTATTGATTCGTTGTCTCATTTTCAGGGCTCGGTATCACGGTCCAGGAATGAGAATAAGGCTTCGTCATCATACTCTGCGAATTCAGGCAGGGTGAGCTCAGTGTCACCTGACAGAGTAGAAATTCCCTCATCTATGTTGCTGGCCACCTCCTCTTCATCCGGCACGCTTTCTCATACTCTGAAATCTGGTGGTATGAGGTGCTGATTCATCTTGATCATTTTTAACCTCTCCACATTTTTGGGCGAGAGGCGGCTCCGTTTGTGAGTTACAATGTCACCAGCAGCACTGAAAACCCGTTCAGAAGACACGCTTGTGAGTGGGCAAGACAAGTAGTTTAAAGCCAGGTTGGTGATCTGTGGCCACAATTCTTTTTTCCCATGCCAATACGCCAATGGGTCAGAATTAACATAGACCTCTGTTGAGTCATTCAGATAGTCCTTCACCATCGACTCAAGGTCCTCCTCATCCAAGATTCCTCCACTTTGCTTAGCTCTTGCTGTGCCTCTGACCTTTTGAGAACCAAACCCACGCAGAGCTAGCCAATCCTCTTCAGCCTCCAATGTTTCTGTTGTGTCTCGTGCAGATGATCCGGTTGCCGGTGTCTTTAACGGCTGAGAGGTCACTTGTGCCACAGCCACAGGTGCAGAAGT
This sequence comes from Lissotriton vulgaris, assembly GCF_964263255.1. Taxonomy (NCBI): domain Eukaryota; kingdom Metazoa; phylum Chordata; class Amphibia; order Caudata; family Salamandridae; genus Lissotriton; species Lissotriton vulgaris. The sequence goes on from NW_028249381.1 coordinate 35,390, forward strand.
GGATTGTTTTGACTGGGAATGGCCTGCTGATGTACTGCCATTTCCTTCAATTTCCAGCCGTTCTCTTTCAAACCTCTTGGCTGACAAGGCTAGCCAATGTTTGTACTTTGGAACATGTTCATCATCAAAAGGAAAGAATGCTTGGCCTGCCAGCGCCTTTTTGTAGCGTGGATCCAGAATAGTAGCACAAATGTAATGCTCTTCTGATTGGATCTTTTTAAGACGATCATCAAATTGTAGGAGCTCTAATAATTTCTCAGCCAGAAGAAAAGAGTCTTGGTTTTTTACATCTTTTGCAAACACAGAACACACCTCCTTCAGTTGGTCCTCCAGCATGTACAACAATGGGATAGCTTTTCCCAAATTACAGTCCTCCTTGCTGACTGCACGCGTGAAGAACTCAAAAGGACGAAGCATGCGTGTCAGGCTTTGAACTATGTTCCATTGCGCCGCACCCATCCTCAGCTCCTCTGTACCCTCTGTAAGGAAATATTGATCGAGTTCCGTATACTGCTCATACAGACGCTCAAGCATGTAGAAGGTTGAGTTCCAACGTGTTACCACCTCCTGGATGACTGCTTTCACTGGCATTTTACGTTGATATAGCAGGCTCCTCAGCTGCTTCCGGGCCTTAAAAGAATGGCTAAAATGCTTGCACATTTTTCGGCAGGTGTCCAATACGCTGTACGCTGCACTGCCTTTATTACCCAAGAATTTTTGGACAACCAGGTTTATACAGTGCGCCAAACACGGCACTCTGAAATAGTTACCGTCCCTCATGGCCTTAACTATATTGGCGCCATTGTCCGTGGAAACATAACCAACCTGGCGTTTTAGTAGGGACAGCCAGTTAAGGACCTTTGTGTTAAAGACATCCAAAATGTTTTCTGCTGTGTGACGTTTCTCCGAACCAAACATGGCTAGTGTTGCATGTTTCCGAGCAGCTTTAAAAACAATGTCCGTGTCAACACCTGTGTTTAGCTTTGCTTTAGCCCCTGAAAAAGAGACCCAGTGTGCAGTGATGCACATGTAATCAGCGCCTGCGCCACTGGTCCACATGTCTGTTGTCATATGTATAGTGTAAACAGCACTCTTCTGCAAAGCTGCCCCAATCACCTTCAGAACATCTTCATGTAGTGCTGGAACCGCAACTCGGGCAAAATAGAACCGGCTAGGAACCTTCCATTTAGGGCAGAGCGCTGCCACTAATTCTAGAAAACCAACCCCTTCTACAAAAGAAAAAGGGAGAAGGTCCAGAGCTAGCATTTTAGCCAGCTTAGTGTTATACAGACGCGTCAGTGGGTGGTTGCGTTCATATTGCGCTTCTGTAAACAACATCTTTTTAATGTTGCCCTGGACCAAGGATTTACGGGATGATGATGATATCTTCGACCCAGTTACGCTCGCTGATGAACTTTTCCGCATTGATGTCTCACTCTCTCCCACACTCTTAGTGTGCCTCACATGGGGTGTGCTGCTGACAGGGGTACTGGGTGTAAGTGAAGTGTTTGAATCGTCTTCTTCCTCCTCGTCATCATCAGATGAAAAATCAACGTTTTCATTACGTGCAATTCCGGCTTCCTTAAACGCCTCTAGGTGCGGAAACCATTGGACAGGGTGCGCTCTCTTAAGATGACCTCTCTGGCCTCCGGTACCATAGTTAGAACCAAGCTTACCACGACTAACTCGAAGCTTACAAATGCTACAAATGGCTACGTTTTCCATTTTTGGGCAAACACTAAAGAAGTCCCAAACTGGAGACTTGAAATGTCTTTGGGGGCTGGAGGAGGCGGCGATACTGGTGGTGGTGGTCCTGCTGCTAATGCCAGATGAAGTGGAGGATGTGGATTGCCGAACTTCAGTACGTTTTGCACTTTCACCACCACGAATTGAGGTCGAGGTGGGTACCTTCTTGCGAGGAAGAAATATGGAAGCGGTAGGTGTTGGTGTACTACTTAACTCCAAATCTAATGATTCCATTTCCATTGCCTCCTCATCGACATCATCATCACGCTCAGCAGCTTCTCGGGATAGGGTCAAAATGTCTCTTTGCTGCATGCCCGGTGGGGCTGCAGTGACCTTTGTGATGACTGGCTCGTCGTCATCGTGAGAGGCTTCATCACCAGCAGTATCTGTCACTTCTTGTTGAGCCTCATCACAATCCATAGCTATGAGTTTTTCGACGACCTTCCTTTTACGCTTAGGTACCTTTGTCAGATCATGGTGTGCCTCACTGTCAGACCGCAGTTGTGGTTCCCAAGACGGATCACTTGCATCAGAAGGAGGTGGGCTTGAAGAAGATGTAGACACCCCCCTTGATCTTTTCCTTGCTAGAGATGTGGAAGACAATGAATGATCATCAGGAGGAGTGGCTTCCAATGATACCTCGGCTTCATTGTCGATTTCCTGATGTGCCCCTACTTCGGGAGGAACAACTATTGTGGGCACTTGTGACCCTCCATGCACCTCTGCTTGCGCATCTCCTTTTGCTGCCTCTCCTTCCACATGTACTTGGGCGTGTACTTGCACATGGTGTTGTTGTTGCGGCTGTGGTTGTTCAACACTTGTCAGATGAGTTACAACAACCTGTGTTGATTCAGGGACATTGCTGCTACTTTCTTGCGATGAGCCAACATCACTGGTCGATGGTGATTGGAGAGGTACACTGACTGCCTCTGAAGCACTCAAGGGCTTTGACTTAAGTTGGCGTGGTGGTGGAGGCACTGAACCTAATGGAGCAGGGGGGCTGCTCCCAGCTTGGTCCCCAGCAGATCCTGCTGCTGCTGCAGGCGTACTTTTTTTTTTGCTCCCAAAAAACGTGGCGGTTGGCACACCAGCCTCCTTGGTAACTTGCTTCTTCTGCTCCTTACTAGCAACTTTCTTGCTAGAGGAGCTACGGAGAACTTTTTTTGGGGCCATCTTCTTCAGAGCAGGTCAGACAGCAGGCCGCAGTTGCACGAATTGTAGAGTTGTCTGAGGCCAGATGTGACGTTGCGTGACGTTATGCTGCACACACACACCGCTGCAGGACTTCTTCCTGGCACTGGTGGTTCTCTTGAGTCTTGTGCACCTAAAAACAATGGAAGACAGAGGAACATCAGTTCAGTTATACACCACAAAAAAAATCAAAAAACACTGCAAAATCAGCACAAGCCCATTCCATCCATGCCCTCCATGATGTTTAAGTTCAAGACAGCCCACAGAAAGACTAGGCCCATGCTAGACTCAAATACCCTGCCCTGGTGAAAAGGCCACAAGTACAGCCCCAAAAAACGAAAATCACTGAAAAATCAGCACAATCCCAATCCATCCATGCCCTCCATGATGTTTAAGTTCAAGACAGCCCACAGAAAGACTAGGCCCATGCTAGACTCAAATACCCCTGGTGAAAAGGCCACAAGTACAGCCCCAAAAAACGAAAATCGCTGAAAAATCAGCACAATCCCAATCCATCCATGCCCTCCATGATGTTTAAATTCAAGACAACCCACAGAAAGACTAGGCCCATGCAAGACTCACTACCGCTGGGCATAAAGGTTGAAAAGTAGGCAAAATGGTTGCAGGCCTAACAACAAAGCCTGCATTCAAAATGGCCACTTGCCTCTCCCAGCACATGGCCAGTGCCTGTAGCAGCACTCAAAATGGCCACCAGCCACATGGCCTGTCCCTCCCCATGAACACCCCCAAAAATCGAAAAACACTGCAAAATCAGCACAATCCCATTCCATCCATGCCCTCCATGATGTTTAAGTTCAAGACAGCCCACAGAAAGACTAGGCCCATGCTAGACTCAAATACCCCTGGTGAAAAGGCCACAAGTACAGCCCCAAAAAACGAAAATCACTGAAAAATCAGCACAATCCCAATCCATCCATGCCCTCCATGATGTTTAAGTTCAAGACAGCCCACAGAAAGACTAGGCCCATGCTAGACTCAAATACCCCTGGTGAAAAGGCCACAAGTACAGCCCCAAAAAACAAAAATCACTGAAAAATCAGCACAATCCCAATCCATCCATGCCCTCCATGATGTTTAAATTCAAGACAACCCACAGAAAGACTAGGCCCATGCAAGACTCACTACCCCTGGGCATAAAGGTTGAAAAGTAGGCAAAATGGTTACAGGCCTAACAACAAAGCCTGCATTCAAAATGGCCACTTGCCTCCCAGCACATGGCCAGTGCCTGTAGCAGCACTCAAAATGGCCACCAACCACATAGCCTGTCCCTCCCCATGAACACCCCCAAAAAGTCGAAAAACACTGCAAAATCACCACAATCCCAGTCCATCCATGCCCTCCATGATGTTTAAGTTCAAGACAGCCCACAGAAAGACTAGGCCCATGCTAGACTCAAATACCCCTGGTGAAAAGGCCACAAGTACACCCCCAAAAAACGAAAATCACTGAAAAATCAGCACAATCCCAATCCATCCATGCCCTCCATTATGTTTAAATTCAAGACAACCCACAGAAAGACTAGGCCCATGCAAGACTCACTACCCCTGGGCATAAAGGTTGAAAAGTAGGCAAAATGGTTGCAGGCCTAACAACAAAGCCTGCATTCAAAATGGCCACTTGCCTCTCCCAGCACATGGCCAGTGCCTGTAGCAGCACTCAAAATGGCCACCAGCCACATGGCCTGTCCCTCCCCATGAACACCCCCAAAAATCGAAAAACACTGCAAAATCAGCACAATCCCATTCCATCCATGGCCTCCATGATGTTTAAGTTCAAGACAGCCCACAGAAAGACTAGGCCCATGCAAGACTCACTACCCCTGGGCATAAAGGTTGAAAAGTAGGCAAAATGGTTGCAGGCCTAACAACAAAGCCTGCATTCAAAATGGCCACTTGCCTCTCCCAGCACATGGCCAGTGCCGGTAGCAGCACTCAAAATGGCCACCAGCCACATGGCCTGTCCCTCCCCATGAACACCCCCAAAAATCGAAAAACACTGCAAAATCAGCACAATACCATTCCATCCATGCCCTCCCTGATGTTTAAGTTCAAGACAGCCCACAGAAAGACTAGGCCCATGCTAGACTCAAATACCCCTGGTGAAAAGGCCACAAGTACAGCCCCAAAAAACGAAAATCACTGAAAAATCAGCACAATCCCAATCCATCCATGCCTTCCATGATGTTTAAGTTCAAGACAGCCCACAGAAAGACTAGGCCCATGCTAGACTCAAATACCCCTGGTGAAAAGGCCACAAGTACAGCCCCAAAAAACGAAAATCACTGAAAAATCAGCACAATCCCATTCCATCCATGGCCTCCATGATGTTTAAGTTCAAGACAGCCCACAGAAAGACTAGGCCCATGCTAGACTCAAATACCCCTGGTGAAAAGGCCACAAGTACAGCCCCAAAAAACGAAAATCACTGAAAAATCAGCACAATCCCATTCCATCCATGGCCTCCATGGTGTTTAAGTTCAAGACAGCCCACAGAAAGACTAGGGCCATGCTAGACTCAAATACCCCTGGTGAAAAGGCCACAAGTACAGCCCCAAAAAACGAAAATCACTGAAAAATCAGCACAATCCCAATCCATCCATGCCCTCCATGATGTTTAAGTTCAAGACAACCCACAGAAAGACTCAGTCCACCCACCACTGAGTACCCCTGGGCAAAAGGCCCCAAAACAGCCCAAAAATCGAAAATGCCAAAATTTTAGTTGCAGCAACTGTAATGCCCCAAACAAACTTACTTGTAAAATTTCTAATCCAACAGTGATCCAAAGAAAGTCAAAAAGGCCTCAAATCCAAATATCCAGCAGCATCCACAAAAAGTAATCCTTCCAGCTCCAGATCCAAATGAAAAGTGACCAGGAGATGGACAAAGCACTGGGAGGAGCCTGCTGGACAGGAACAGGAAGTTGAAGACTGTGGGGCACTTCCTTCCTCCCACCCCCCTCCCCCCTCCCCAAAATGGACTCCTCGCTAAAAAAGTGCAGGCAAATGTCAACCTAAGGAGTTATTCAGATAAAAATCATCATTTCAAGAAGGTTTATGCTGCTTGCTGGTGGATTTCTTGTGCAGAATTGCATATTTGATATTTTCGCTTCTGCGAGATTGTTGCTGCTCGCCGCATCTCAAATCTCGCAATTGCGAAGTACCGCGAGACGTGATCTCGCCGTACTCGAGTTGACAAACTCTCGCTGTGCAAGTTGGCAAGCCGCGATGACGTAATCGCGCTCGCCAAATTCCCGCGGGATCACACAGCAAGATCCAAAATGGCGCAGCACTCGCTAAATATCGAGAAAAACAACTCGGCAAACGATGATAAACGCCGCGCGCCGCAAAAATTGTATCACCAACGACGTGAGCCGCAAAAAAAATCCGCTGCGTGCGAATTTGCGGATTTTGCGGGAAATTCGCAAATCTTGCGGATTGCGAATTTCCCAAAAATCCGCAAAATCCGCGAGCGTAACGGATTTTCCGCCCATGCTTAGTCACAGTCACGTGGACCTATCCCAGCATGACTATTGCTGATGTCAGCTCTACTCCTGCTTCTGCTAACCCGTCCTTTAACAAATTTATCAGCACTTTTATTTATATATATATTTTATACAGCTTAAATCAGTTAGTTACGACACAAAAACATTTCCATTGTCTATTTCCCTAGAACCAAAGAGATATTTTGTCGAGGCACACAAGTTTTTCTGTATTTCCAGTAGGCAGCGCTTACCTCTACCCTACCACAGAATTCCGTTTCATTGATAAAGTAGCACTTCCCTCTACCTTACCCTTCAACCATGCAGAAGACAAGCCCGTTTCTCTAGGGATAAAACACATGTAGAAACTATTGCTCCTGAGGATTAAGGCCTGAGTTTCACGAGAATATCTAATGCAAATCATTCAACACGATTCATACAAGAATTCCCTAACATAACACCTCCCTGTGTTAACAAATTCTGAAACTAGACAATGTACAATTCCATGTAACTACCTTGTTACACATTTCCCCTGCCTGCATACAGGGCAACCAACTTCGACTTCCCAGAAGCTTCAAATTCCAACTACACATAACGTAATACAAACTCAACATAAAGTGTTAGACATAAACCTCTGCATATAGGAGTTTTATATACACTCAACTAGTCAAAATAACCATTACTAATCACCAAACTAACGTATAGCAACCAGACCACTGCTACCAAGAAATCCCTCACAAATCATCCCACTTAAGCCAGCAGCTAACTCTTTTACTCATCGGTGGGGCCCATAGCACCGTGAGTCACACATACACACCACACTGCACCTGAATTACTGAAAACAGAAGGGGAGCTGCTGGATAGCGCGGTATCTCATTAACATAGATTCCAAAAGTCTTATACATTATATACATATATGTACATATCAATTTCTCTCAACAGACATAAGGAAATAACATCAAGGTAGTCCGCTGTTTGGTCGATTGACCAAATAGTAGAAGTCAGTTGATGACGATTAAGACCAGCTCAATCACAATATTTCCATTACTCTATTATCTACTTTGTCATGACTTTTTTATTCTAAAAGAAAAACAGACTCGAGTTGATAATTTGCAGAAGTTTTATCTAAATTCAATTAGAAATGAAAAATAGCATTTTAAGCGAAATTTAGCATTGATTGAATACATTCAAGAAATTGAAAAATTAGAAAGCATATTACCAGTCTGCCATAGGTGATGACAGAACTACAGAAAACAGGTTCCCAAGCTGACTGTCTTTCTAGTCTCCTCGATGTCTACCTCCCAACATACGACTCCACATTCGATCTCTTTGCCCCATCAAAATTTAAAGTCCAAACATAATTAAAAGTATTTTTGCACCCAAAAAATAATTCAAACCGACAGCATGTCGTGGTGCACAATAAAATCCACGGAACCAACATTTTCCCTTTTTCACGCAAGCTCTTTTATACCCTTTTTTCCTAACTATCTAACTCAAAATTGAAACTTTTAGGGTCCGCACTCATTTCTTATTGATCCATTCAGAGGGGTGGTGACAATCACCTCATGTCCTCCTTGTCCAAACCAGTTCTAGTTTTGCTATGTCATCCTCAAGTACTTTCTCACAGCCAAGTTTGTCCACTTTGCAACTGTCATTCCGTCCTTATATCTTTTGTACATCATACGGTTACAGCACGCTCATTTCCCAGGCTTTTTGAAAAGCAAGCATCCTTTGGCACGTCTCCTGTTCATAGGCCAAGCTGACCTTGACATCTTTCACTCCGAGCCCAGGCCATTCACTCATCGCTAGCCTGTTTTGCGCATGCGTGGGGGCCATCTCTCCCGGAGTCTCACTTAAACAGCCATTTTCGAACAGGGCTGCATGGCCTCAATGGGAATTAATATGAAACAAACACAACAGATGTTAGATATAGAATTTTAGCCCTTCTGTTTACCCCCCACCATTTTAAATTTCCCTATTAGTGGTTACCTAGCAAAAAGGCATTCAAATATGTGTCATTTCACTTACTGATTTCATTGTTTTTGCCACAAAACTTCTAACATAAGCACAAATACACACGTTTATCCGATTATTTCTACAATTCCACAGCTCTATATTAGTATGACTGTTTGATTTATTAGCAAATTAGTTTTTCCAAAAAGGCAATTAGTTTCTCACGTGTAGTTTTATTCTATGTGCATTCGGTTCCGCTAACGGCAGGAAAGAAAAAAAAAGTGAGATCAAGAACGACTTAGTGGAGAGAGATGGGAGGGAGGAAGTTAAAGCATATCACTGAGTTGAACATAACTTAAAAGATCTTTTTAATCATGATTAGAACATTCTGCCCTTATGGGACACAATTTTCTAATATCTTTATATCCTGCCATAGCTGGGCTATACCCGCCATTAAAGGCCTGTTATCTTGTTAAAGGCCTTAGCCGTTAGCTTAGCCCTTTAACCCTTGAGCGAGCCTTTAATGGCTGATATAACCCAATGCGGTGAACTATAAAGCTCTATTGGAACATTGGAATGTTGAGTGCTTCATTGAAGACAATGTAGCTCCAGGCTTATAATGGCTGGTATAATCCTGGAGCTCCAACATTCCAATGTTCGTCTCAATGTTTCTCCCTTTTCATTTTAAATCATTTTAAATCATTCTACCCTCAGTGGGTCAAATGTTCTAACAGCCTTATAGCTCTTCTGCCTCAGGCTATATGGTTTTTCAAGGCCCTGAATCTGAGTTTTTAGGCCAGAGCTACAGGCGAAGGCCAATAACGAGGGTTCAGGGTGTCTAACAACTGGTATTGCCCTCAGCAGTGGGCTATAAGGCTATAATTATTAATCATTTAACATATTGCATCAATCAACTATGCCTGTGGTTGTAGAGCCCAAGTGGATCTAAAATCAACTAAAAGCCTCAAATAAATTCAAACAGTAATGAAATGTACATTCAAGAATACAAACTTCTGAACCTGGACTTGCTTATGGAAATTAGTGAAATGTAGTGTATACAAATAATAAGAAATTTTTCAAGACATAATAACCATGAAAAAGATAAACATTTGCAATTGTCCTAGATTCCTATTTAGTGGCAAGACGAGAATAGGCTCAGACTTGGAGGCAGCAACAAAGCTGAATTATCTAACATTCAGATTACTTTAAATTCTGCGGTGACAATTCATGGGATGCTAGAAGACGACCTAGTGCTCCAAAAAGATGCCAGCTATATCGTTGTAAGGGTGAATCTCTGGAAACTGTTATTTGTCTTTGCGCAAAACTGTTAAAAACGTGAAAAAAGTATCTGATAGCCCCATTTATAGGAGCAAATATAAGACAAAGTGTTGTCTTACACTGCAATCTAATTTTTTTTATTAGAAAGCTTATGAAATTGTTCGACTTTGTTGTTGCAACAGTCCCCTACCATGAACTAATACTCTCATGATTTTATAAAACCTATTTTATTGGACTATAGGATTATAAGGGTAATGTTTTATTTTTACATGATGTTCTAAACTATTTTATTGCTTTTGACCATATCACTTATTGTTATTGATTTATTTAAATTCAAAGAAATTCATATTCACATGCTGTTGAAAGCTGTGACGTGGAAAGGAGAAGAAATATCTATATCTAATGAGACACTGCAAAAACATCAGACCTTCAATCCAGATTGCAATGATGTGGAGTGGACCCCTGGACCAGCCCACAGCTACCCTACTTTTGGCTAATAGGAATGCTAGGGCCCTAAATTGTCGCACAAAGAGTGGGTTTAACTTTTACAAAGCCCAAAAGTGCCACCATGGGATGGGAATCTATTCTGAAATGTATCTTATCATCTACCTACCTGCAAAAGATAGCCACCATAAGGTACCCCCAAGCTAGTTGTACAGAATCTGCATTATTGAGTGAGCATTTTAAACACATGGCAGTAGCAAACTGGTAATCTTCAAACTGCTCTGTATCCAATAAAAATGCTTAACAAATCTGAAATGCAGTAGCGGATATAAATGTATTTGCTCAGAGCAATATGATCAGCACACAACACATGTCTTTAACTCAAAGTCTCTTGGCACCGCAGGGTTTCAGATTAGCCATGTTAAACATATCTCTCAGTACATAGGAAATATTGTGGTCCAGGCTTGGGTTAGCAGTTGTCTCTAAAATGGCTTGGAAAAAAGAAATTCTCCTAGAAAAAATTGGAGCTGTGATTGCATTTTGTTGCATGTTATATACTCATGTGTACAGCACAAACCTAGCCCATAAGGCAGCAAATCACTGCACAGAGTCAGAGGTACAAACTACAGTCAATGAGTCAAGAGGAGGTAACTTGTTAATGGTTTATTACAGCATTATGAACTATTGTTCTTTTAAAAGGTGTAACTTTAACTCTTGCCTAAATTGGAGTAAAGTTGGGGTGGTCCTATGGATACGGGAACGGTGGCTTGTTTTTTTCACTTTTGCACGTCTTTATGCCCACTTTGATGGTAGCCTAGCTGTGGGTGTGCAGAAAGCCACCAGAGGTGGTGACCTTGTCCCAAAGATAAGTGGGGGGTGTTGGTCATGATGATTTGTAAAAATGCATCTGGGGTTGAAGATGGTGCAGGTCAGCATGGGGAGCAAATTAAGTTCCATCAGATGGGAGCAACATGATCATGTTTCTTCAATCCCTTGATGAGAAGTGCTGTGGTGTGTAGGTGGCTCATAATGGGTGCCAATGTGGAGTCCATGGAGCTAGCGCTTGAACAGCATTTCTGAAGTCACATCTGGAAGGGATGGGTTTACTTTCTTTAGAAGGGAAAGTAGTTATCAGGCTGTCTTTGTATTTTTAGGAGATGTGGTGATGAGGGGTAGGTGGTGCCCAAGGTAAATTTAAGTGGCTTGGAATTATGTGGAAGTTGAGGTTCAATCTAAGCTGTCAAGTTTTATGTCATTGTGCTAGGTTTGTTCTATTTTTTACATGTTGTTCTTGTCAAATAACGGGAATTTTGTCTTCTGGTTTCAGGTAAAATTGTGTATTATTGACACATTGATGAACGTTGATGTTGTTCTCTCTTGGTAAAACCTGAAGGGGGTACATGTAGGCATTGAAGATGACAGGAGATAGTTTGGAACATTGGGGACTCCCCAGGTGATAGGCACCTCCTGGTTCCAAAAAATACCTATGTGAAAAAACTGGCGTTGAATAGAAAGTCTGGAGGAGAGCCAGAGGAGCACATGGACAGTGAATCCCATTCAAAAGTGTGGAGTGTGGATAAGGGATGGATGGTTGACTGTATTGAAGACTGCTTAGCCTGTAATATGGTCAGATGTTTAGTGGCATCTGAGTGCCACCCTCACCTTAAATACTTCAGCAAACAAATCCCAGAAGACAGTGCACCGCTAGATGGATTAGTTGCTGCTTTGCTCTTGTATCCAAAGTTGGTGCGCTATGTGAATCTACAGGAATTTATATAGCACAAATCACCGAGCGGTTTCTAAGCGCTTGCTTAGGGAACCCGTCCTGGTATTCCCCTGTGAGATAACCCCCGGCAGGGTATCCGCAAGGTGAAAGCCAGGCATTCTGCCGCGAGGGGCCGTTGTGGAGATTAAGCAAGCTATTGCCCAGAGTCGCAGAGTGTGAACCCGTGAATCGAGTAGGCACCGGAGCGAGAATTGTCAAGTCCATGGACATTTTAGGACTCAAGACCCCGCCGAGCCGGGAATTGAACCCTGGTCCCGGGCTGACCTCTGCTTCCAGGTCTGCCTCCTCTAACCAGTGAGCCACACTTCTCCACCTACTGATATATGGGGGAAATAAAGCCTCAGCAGGCCACACACCCTTTCCAGTTGACAGCATGTACTAAAAGTACATCTTACTGATTCTATCCCTTTCGATTTGTCACCGAACGTAAGCACTACTGCTGTCTCTAGAACATATGATGCTGCTGCCTCTCCCTCTCTGGCTTAAGATGCAGCAGACTCTATTGCCCATGAAATCAGAAATGGGTCAAACTTGAGAAGCTTTCCGATGTGTATGGTAGTCAGTCTGTTGTGATTTTTAATTGATCTGTAAACCAAGCGGCAGTTCTAATCTTACGCTTAACTTTACTCAAAGGGGCAATTTTATCCAATGCTATCTCTATGGCATTTTCAAAAAGGTGTGCTGCTGAACTTGCGCTCATGGCAGATGTTAGTTCATATAGGTAAAAAAAATTACAAATAAAGGTACAGTAATTTTTTTCAGAGGCCTGCGTAATATCTGTTCATTTTCCAGTGCCATCTTGGTTGGAGTCACAGGGAGGGGAAATTTTAGAAAATGGTGGTCTGTCTAGAGTAATGGAATAGGAGCGTCAACTATAATGTCAGAAGAATTTGAAAAAAGAAGGTCCAAAGTGTGACCGGCCCGATGTGTGGGGCCGATAACCTTCTGAACAAGGCCCAAAGTGTTCATAATAGAGATGAGCTTTCCCGTGTCTAAATTAGATTGTATATCCACATGATGATTAAAATCACTTATCAAAAGAAATGTGTCAGTAACCAGAGCATGTGGTGCAATAATCTCAAGTAACTTATTTGCAAATTCTCCTTTAACACCAGGTGGTCGATATATTAAAGCTCCTTTCCGGACATTATTTGCTGATCCCTCAATCTTAAACACAATAGTTTCTATGTGGTTGGAAATAAGGTTTTCCAGGCTGACAACGTTTACATTTTTGGTGGTTGCGATTAATAGTCCTCCCCCTCTGGTTTCTTTCCTATCAAGCTGTGTTATTTTGTACTCTGGCGGGAAGGCAATGTGTACATCAGGAGTGGCATTTTCGTGCAGCCAGGTCTCAGTGACAAAACAGATATCTGGAGCTTCTGAATCAAGTAGACTCCAGATTTCTAAGCCATGTTTGGGAACTGAACGGGCATTGAAATATATGGCCTTAAGTTGTACAGCCGGTTTATCAGAATTAGAAGAACTAGAACTGAGAGATACTGAAATCTCCGTCTTGTCAGCAGGGAAGGCTGTGCAAAGGATTTCAGGACATCAAGCTATTTCTGCCGCAAGTGCCTCCGTAATTTTGCTCAGAGGAGAATTCATTTATCTCTTTTAATCACAGGAGTATCTTAAACTAGGCATATTTTCGAAAACAGGTAATAAAACATAAAGATGTATTACCGAGTAAAAGACTTAGGGGTCCTGGCGTCTGGTGTCGGTCGGGGGCGTACAGGCGCAGACGGGCTTGCCTTTGATGTGCTGCTGCGCGCGTCCGCGACCTGCTCCTCTTTAAGTAGGTGGTGGCCGAAAAAGCTACAACGCTGGTTTAGATTTCCAGTAGTGCGACCCGAAGTGTATAATGCCACTAAGCCGACCCTCCGTACAAGCGGCACAAGCCGTGACGGACTGGGGTCGATGGCAGTATAAAAAGAGGTAGAAAGGTATTTAATGCGGCGCAGGATAAGAAAAAATGTACAATGAGAGTGTGATTAAAACTGAGGTGCAATACGTTCTTCTAACACTGGCATTAGGTCTAGCATTACCTATTTTTAAACAAATAAGAACACAGAACAAACAGCGAATACCTCCAGTCAGAGGCGCCGCTGCACTCGTCCACGCCCTGCTCCTCTTTAAGTAGGAGGTGGGCGAAAAAGCTACAACGCTGGTTTAGATTTCAGATAGTGCGACCGGAAGTGTATAATGCCACTAAGCTGACCCACCGTACAAGCGGCACAAGCCGTGACGGACCGGGGTCAATGGCAGTATGAAAAGAGGCAGATAGGTATTTAATGTGGCGCAGGATTAAAAAAATGGACAATGAGAGAGTGATTAAAACAGAGGTGCAATACGTTCTGCTAACACTGGCCTTAGGTCTAGCATTACCTATTTTTAAACAAATAAGAACATAGAACAAACAGTGAATACCTCCAGTCAGAGGCGCCGCTAAATAGCTTTAGACACATGGAGCTGCTTTTGCAGAAGCTCCCTATTTCTAAAAGCAACGCTGGCTCCCGCAGGAGGCGGTAGGCCGGCAGGTACCGCAGGGGCCTTCAGGCTCCCCCGCTGTCCCAATCGAGAGTGGGTGCCCTGGGAGAATTCACTTCGAGATGGGCAGGCCCCATGGATGGGGTCCCCAGGCTCACATTTTACCCACAGTCTCCTCCCCCATCTGTGAATGGCCAGGACCCGGGGGATGGGGTCCCTGGGCCAAAATCTGGCAAGGGAAGGAGGGCCGCATTGCCACCCTCCACTAAAAGTTTAAACAATAAAAAGAGGCTAGGCCCAGGGGAAGGGGGTCCCCAGGGCTGAAATCAACCTGGGAGGGGGGCATGTGGGCCTCTTTCCCTATGAGAGGAAGGCAGGGCCCCAGGGGATGTGGGCCCCAAGGCACAAATCAGCCCAGGGAGGGGGCCACATGGTCCCCTCCCTCAATTTTTTTATTTATTTAAAAAAGCAGGGCCCAGTGGGTTGGGGTACCTGGGGCCAAAATTGGCCCAGGAAAGAGGGGCCACATGGCCACCTCCCTTAATTAATCAAAATAATTCACAAAAAATAGACTGGAAAGCGACCCTGCCTCCTTTTACCGCCACTCAGCAAATGCTCTTCCCTCCTGATGCACAACTGGTTGAGAGATGAAGTCCCCTTTGCTGCGTAGGGTCCGGGGGGGGGGGTATTAAGCCCTCCTGCTACCTACAGTAAGTCCCAAACAGTGGGATTGCTGAGAGGACTTCAGGGGCTATGCCCCCTTTTTCCACCACTCTGCAAATGCACTTCCTGGTACACTCCTGTTTGGGGATTAACTCCCTTTAGTGACTGTGACGAGTGGGTTCTTTGTTGTTCCATCCTGGTGAGAGCAGAATCCATGGTTCTCCCTTTACATTGCTAGGAGTATGCAAATGTACAAATCCCTTGGAAGATTCCCCATTTGGCCCCGCCAACCTTAGTGGTATCCAAAAGTCTTCCTACTTTTTGCCAGTATGATGGGCAGCTTAACAAGCAGCCCCACAGCGCATTTCTCGCCAATTTAAGTGAGGAGTTCTTGATGCCAAGGAATGTGAGGGTATCTCCACCAAAGAAGCTCCTCCTTTATATACTTGAAAAGAAGGACCTTGTTTGATGGATATTCACCTTTTTGTTGCCTTGTTGTCTTCTGCATAGGAGGAGTCATGTCAATATATATTTTGGGAACAATCACATTGCATAAACACGCCCAAGGGCACTGGTGACATTTCCTTATGCTCCATTAAGCAGCTGTGATGTTCAGTTCATAAAGCTTTATTCGATTGTTACAAATTTACAATAATAAAAGCACAGTTCTAAATAAAGATCGTTTTTACATTACATTCGATTAAGTAAAAATTACAGAGTCGAAGCTATCATGTGGGGCATAACGCATTTGTAAAATAAACAATATTATTACTTGAAGAATTAAAACCCCTTTGAACAAGATTTATAATTCATCAATGGTAATTAAACTTTTCCTTGAATAAAATACCTCTTTAAAAGCATGCCAAGTCTCCATACTACGTGATCATTTTCCAGTAACTGAAGATTTAAAAAAGCAGGACGACATTGTCTTAGCCCATACGTTTTTAGGAGCGGGACCAGCCACACTTTTCTTAATTCAGAGTACAATTTACATGAGAGAACGGTGTGGATTGTAGACTGGCATGAGTGGTTATCTCAAGAACACGGTGGGAGTTGTCTCCGACACCTGTGTTTTAGTAATTACCAACTTGTTAGAAATATACAGACTCAGGCAGCCCTTAAGCCTGCCCCCGAGGCCCTTCACCGCCGGTGTGTTGTAGATTTTAAAACCATTAATATGAAATGGTTCATTGACCCAGGTTTCGTGTAGGCCTATTATATATCTGTCTTGAATGAACTTATGCCACTCTGGGTTATCCATTTGTGACTGCAACCCCGCAATATTCCAGGAAATGATATCACAAATGGGCATTTCACTATTCAAAGGCGGCAGCAGTTGGGTAGGCCTAGAGTTGTTACTATCGCCAGAGCATGTCAATTCTAGTGTTTACATGATAGGAATGGAGTTTAGAGGTAAAAATACCTCCTTACCGTACTCTAGATCCCGCACTCGCTCGCCCCCTGATCTTTGCTGGTTAATAACTACGAGCATTTTGCTGCTTCTCCCTGATGGTGAAAAATCCTCCCTGATGATCCTTCCTGCCTCAGTATTCTCTGCAGCGTGATACGCCCCCCATTCAGTCAGTCAATTTCCCCCAGAGAGCTTAGAGCTTCAAATTGATTACTAGTTGGAATAGGGAATCTTTGTTGAAACCCCGTAACAAATTCTCTGTCTCAATAGGGTACTATGGACACCTGGAAAGTTGATAAAGAAAGCCCAGTGGTGGGATATTTAATGCCCGGGTAGAGACGTATCTGGATCCAGCTCTCTCCAATATGGTTTGAGTCAAGTTAGGTGAACCAAATGTTCACCTAGACCCTCCTACCCAAGCAATTCTTCTAGCCATTTTAAATTCAGCAAATAAGATGTTAGTAAGTCTGGTCCTTGCCCCCAGGAGGTGTTGTCCAGTGCTCTACTATTCCAGTTGGAAGAGGGGGAACATTCGCTAAGACTACAGTGTATGGAGTTGCTTCGGGCGGAAGATGCAAGTTCGTGGTTTCTAATGAACATTCCTGCCTTGATGTTACGTTACCTATTATATTTGCAGGCTTATCCGCCATAGCAGCGGTCTGCGTGGATTCTTCTGCCACCCTTCCTCTCCCTGTGCCTGGTAATGTGCCTTGTCTAGTATTGGTTGCCTGCGCTTTAGTATGGGAAGCGTTTGGTGCACTTACTCTCGACAACTCTGATCTAATCAGGGTGTTTTGAGTATTCAAATCTAATTGTGTCTGCTGCTGTCGTGCAACCCCACTCTCGTTGTTAGCTAAGAGATGGCTACCTGGTATTGCTCTATTTGAAATGGGGTGAACTGCTTGACTACAGCAGCTGCGCACCATTGTGTTAATGTTCATTAAGCTCTCCAATGATGTCAACCAGTTGTCGATTTGTGTTAGCATTTGTTTAAATGTTCCAGCATAAACCCCGCAGTAGATTCAAGTTTTGATAAAAAATCCACCCGCCCAATATCAGACTGAAGTCCTGGACGTAAACTTTCTCGACCCCTCGTAGTTGGGGCCTGCTCCTTATGTGGTATCTTTCCCACAGGCTTACTCTTTTAGGCCTGACTTTTTACAGATTTTCTTTGTTTATTTATACCCTGTTCCTTTATCTTTTTTGATGGCGGTGTAAGTATATCACAATCGGTGGATTTGGCCTTTTGGCTTCTAGTGGTTACATTTGGTCTGGGCCTTTTGTTACTGATCTCTGGGTTCTCCATTAAGAGTGCATCCTCTGACTCCTTCACAATCGACTGGGACACTGAAGTTATACATGGACCACTGTTATGATGGCTTTTTGCTATGAGGGAAATTACTACAGGGCAGGCTGTGTGATTTTGTGGTTCTAGCGAGAGCCTGGGCTCAGTAAGCTGTATTTCATGGATTAACGCTGACTCTGCCCTCGTTAAAAAGGCATCTAATGTTCCCACCACCCCCACCCAGTAAGAGATTTTTGCCTATTCATTGTAGATTGCAAGTCCTCCACAATAACTTAGACGTAACACTGTACAATTGGTTACCACCAGTCCCAAATATCGAAAAACCTGCCCGACCTCCTCAGATCGGTTCCTGGTCTCTACCAAATTCAGTTTAATAGGATCCTGCCTCGGTGTTTATGAGACCAGTCCATATAAGTAAGTGAAGTCACTTGTAACAGTACCTTCTTTCCTGGACTGTAGTTTGTGTACGGGGCAATCCAATAAATATTTCAGGAATTTAGGGGGGTGGTCCAGCCCGGCCTTTTTCGGCCCCTGATGGGCAGAGACGGACCCGTCCTTGGCCCGTTCCTCGCCCGCATGCGTCCCGCAAAGCGGGAGCCGCGCAGTCCTTTATGCGCCTCCGGGCGCGGGAGAATGACAGCAGTGCCTTCTGGAGCGGAAATCGGCAGCAGGGCGGTGTGGAATGTGAAGTCCCCCTTTTCGGCCAGTTGGAAGCGGTTCCCGCGGATCGGGAGCCGCGCTGTCCTTTATGAGTCTCCGGGCGCGGGAGAATGGCAGCAGCTCCTTCTGGGGCAAAAATCGTCAGCAGGGCGGTGTGGGATATGAAGTCCCTTTTTGCAGCCTATTGGAAGCGGTTCCCGCTGAGCGGGAGCCGCGCTGTCCTTTATGAGCCTCAGGGGGCTGGAGAATGGCAGCAGCGCCTCCTGGCATGAAAATCAGCAGCAGAGCGGTGTGGGATATGAAGTCCCCCTTTGCGGCCCGTTGGAAGATGTTCCCGCGGAGCGGGAGCTGCGCTGTCCTTTATGCACCTCTGGGCGCGGGAGAATGGCAGCAGCTCCTTCTGGTGCGAAAATCAGCAGCAGGGCGGTGTGGGATATGAAGTCCCTCTTTGCAGCCTATTGGAAGCGGTTCCCGCTGAGCGGGAGCCGCGCTGTCCTTTATGAGCCCCAGGGCGCTGGAGAATGGCAGCAGCGCCTCGTGGCACGAAAATTGGCAGCAGGGCGGTGTGGGATGTGAAGTCCTCCTTTACGGCCCGTTGGAAGCGGTATTTCACTTTTAAGTGATGCTATATTACATTGGAAGTCTCATAAAAGGTGAATTGCACAGGAGGGCAGTAGTGTACATTGACAGCATCCCTGTGTAAGCGGAAAAACATTGCTTTTAACCTTCAGTTGTGACTCGAGAGGGCGGTGTGGGATGTGAAGTCCCCCTTTGCAGCCCGTTGGAAATGGTTCCCTCAAGCTGTAGTGTAGAATACATACTGGACATTTACCCAAGGAGGTAGCACTTAGTAATTAAACAGTAGAAAGAACTCTACTTGGGTAGATATTTTGAGCAAAACAGTGGACTCTTGTTGGATAAAAGGAAGGCACACTCAGACTCTCACACACCCTCTCACAGACCCACACAGAGACCCATTCAGAGACCCACTGAGACACTCATGTGCTCTCTCACAGACTGACTCACACACTCATGCAGGGACTCTCTCTCTTCAACTGTATTTTGGTTCAAAGAACCATAAAAGTAATCAATAACAACATCTCAGTAAACAAATGACAGATAAAAGGGTACCCAATCCATTAAAATACATCTCTATAGTAAATTGAGGTCATAAAAGATCTGTATACAAAAGTACAGCACAAAATACATCTCCATAGTAAGGTGATTCCTTATCAGCTGATACAGGATTCATTGCAGAGAATAGTTTTAAAGAAGAACACAAATTATGAACATATTGCGTCTGTTTATGCTAAAACACACAAGAGTAGCTCCCTGCTAAACTATGTCCAGAAAGGCAAAAGTCGTAAAAAGGGACTATAAATAGGCTCTAGGAGGGCCCACTATGCCGACCGTAATGTCTGGCAGTGTGCACTGGTTCAGGGATACTCAGGCATTACCTGCATAAAGTGCGTAGTGCATAGGCAAAAAGCGTTACAACATCAATCGGGCACCTTTTAAAATTAACAATAATTGATTGCAGATAGTTGTGGTTCATTGTTGTGCAGTATCAAAGGGGCAGCGAGACAATAAAATATGAAGTACTCTACGAATAGTATAATTTCAACCCTCTCTTCCTTCGTATATAACTCGCTACAAGCAAAAATCTACTGAGACCAAATACAATTAATTGGGATCTATCTGTTTTCAAAATTCTTAGGGCCTCTGAAAATTTGCTTATCTGCAAACCCAGGCACATTGGTTTCATCCATTTCCTTCTTATGGCAGCATATTCT
>NW_028249382.1:0-56135 GCF_964263255.1 Lissotriton vulgaris
CTAAGGAGAGAAAGGGACCATATTTGCGCATGAAGGAGTCTCACTAGCAAAGCATATATTGGAGCAGGCATGAGTCTCATTAGCAGATCTTGGACGAAAACTACACTTAATCTGGTTCAGGTGTTTAGAGTTCATAGCTGAATGTCCTCAGTTAAAATGTTCCCCAGACAAAGAATGCTAGGTTATGTTAATCCTACCCCCAAGTACTCCAATATGTATAGATGTGACGCTCGTTAGGAATATTCTAGAGTTAGTTCGCGGGGACGGGGTAAGGAATGTTCCCAGCATTTACTCAAATAAGACAAAGGTGCGCATTGTTCTTTTCTACTTTGGTGTCGAGGGTCTTCCTTTCAACAGTGCTGCACGCTGTTGGGGGCACCTAGGACAAAGTGAGGCTCTTTTCAGCACAGGCTCCTAAACTGTCTGCAACCAATAAAGACATCGTTCACAAATGAGCGAGAATGGGTATTTCAACATTATTTGCTTTGTCGTGGTAAGTCAGCACCAGGCATGTTTAACCACAGGATACGAGTATCGCCTGTCCTTCGCTGTTGGTTTAGCCTGCTTTTCAGATAAGGCTTGATTTCAGTGTTTGGGCAGGATATAAGGGGAGATTGGTTGCATGTTGTAAACAATTAGGTTAGAATATGACTTCGGTCTGTACGGCAACTAGGAAGGGACATTGAACAGCTATTTCTTTATTTTCTCATGGCTTCTATAATGGGGATGACGGAGAGGCGTACCGTGCTACGAAGGTGTCAGCAGGATCACAGGAAGATGGACCGGAATATCCAGAGAGGACATGGCCCGGTCTGGTGGTGGTGCTAAGCACGGCAGGAGTTAGCTGAAAACAACTAAGGTGCTAGCATGCATGGGTAAAGGCTCCTAGGCCGCGCACTGTGGTTTGGTTTGTATGCGTACGGCAATCTGAAGTCAAGGTTAGCTGGAAGGTATCTCTCAGGACTCTCCATTCATAGTTGCTTTCTCACCAACATGTCGTAAGCAGCCTTTTATTCGGACTGCATATGTTTCTGCTGTTAACTTCTATTGCCATGGTACACATCAGATGCATTTTGTGGACCTTATGTAGAGAGTGTTATATGCCTGGAGATACTGGCTGATGAGTGATGCAAGACCAGAAGGCCCAAAGTATTACACAAATTCAGACCATGTGGCTCGCAGACCAGTGGGTGGGTCGTTTGTCTTTGGTGTACGTTCAGGTAAACCATCCTACCAAGGGCAAGGAAGGCTATATCCCCAATAAATAAGTAGTCACAGTAAGTGCGTAGTTATGTCCAAAAGGGCCTGGCCCAAGCGATGTTCAGACCACCTGTTATTCCCCCAAGAAGTAAGTTGACACAGTAAGTGCATAGTTATGTCTCACAGGGCATGGTGCCCTAGTGATAATAAGGTCACCTGTTACTAAGGGGGACGTTTAGCAAATACACCCACCAATGGCAATGTCAGCTGTTTGATGCATATGGCCAGGGATCGTGAGATCACAAGGGCTCTAGTGCGCATCTACTTAAGAACAAGTATTTCAAATTTTGCATTTATCATGTGTTTTAATTCAACAGTACATTTCAACTTATTTCATTTTAAATTCAAATGAATCAAGTATACTTCATGAAAACATATACATATAATCGTGATACAATTATTGCCATTGACAGTAAATTATTTGCTCAACAGTTTAAATACAACACAGTGTTAGTCCATAACCCAATGCATTTCGGGGTTTGAACCCCTTCGTCAGGGGCCTATAGGGGGAAAGAAGAAAAAAGAAGAAAAGAAAAAGAAGCCTAATTAGTTTCGATGCTGAA
Source organism: Lissotriton vulgaris (assembly GCF_964263255.1). Classification (NCBI taxonomy): domain Eukaryota; kingdom Metazoa; phylum Chordata; class Amphibia; order Caudata; family Salamandridae; genus Lissotriton; species Lissotriton vulgaris. The sequence goes on from NW_028249382.1 coordinate 1,824, forward strand.
AAAGGTGTAAATAATTAATCGACTGAAGGAGATTTCATTCTTACCGGACTGACTGGTTAATCTATGAATCATTGGTAGGTGAAATATTTATTGTAGATTCTGAAAAACATGTTTAATTATGCCGTGAGTTTTCTAAATTTAACAGCTAAGAGAAAAGCAATGCAAGGTGAAATGTGTCACCATATTACCTTTATGTCTGGATAACGAAAGCTACAACCTGCGAAAAATTATGTGGAAAATTAGGACGTTGCCCTATATTAACTGACAACACCTAGTATCAACTGTGTTTGGCTTAAGTTGAATCAACGCTCACCTGTTAGCCATGAGCGTTAAGGATGTAACGCTGGGATAATCTAGCAAGAAAAAAGAAATACAAAACTAAACGTTAAGGCCAACCGAACCCTCTATTTTTAACCGTGTGAAAAAGTGATTAGAGTACGCATATTAACACTGGAGCCAAAAATTACCTGCGAGCCTTATGTTATTTTCAACAGGAACTCGCTGAAAGTCGGCGTTTTTCGACTCTGCATTTGGGAAATATGAAAGGCCGATATCTATTATAGTACTCTATAAATATAAAAACACTATTCTCATAAATCAATCTTTTTAGTGAATGGGCTTACCGGGAGTCTAGAACGGAGTTACATTGTATCGATGTTTGCCTTCGCGTTGATCGCGTCCTCGCTCTAGTGCATTATTTATGTTTTGTGTCTCGGGCCTGATACTAACATCGATGACGGACTACAGAACTTGATTGAAACTGAAAATAGGGGTTGGACTAAGTCATCTGTGTACAGAGCACTACGTTACTCGACCTGAAAAACGGACTGGGATTTGGGTGCAGAGCCCGATTACATGAATGGGATTATCCGCCGTAAAGGGGGTTTTTTCACGTTGTGGCCATGTTGGAAAAGACGTGTTTAGCTTCATAAATCTATTGCATACGTGTAGATACTATCCACGTTGCAATCTCAAATAAAGATAAAAGCGATGTTTTATATATTTAGAAAAGGAAAAGAAAGAAGAAAAGGAAAACATTAAGTGCATGAGTGGTATCAGAAATAAATGTATACATTGTCGATATTGTTGGAATAATAATATAAGTGAAGAAATGAATACAGTATTCTTCATGAATTCTCAACATTACAATAGCCAAACAATTGCAGTCAATTCGTTATGCAGAAACATGAATATTAATGATGAATGGTATTAAATGTATGAGAATATGCGAATTTGTCACATAAGATTCTCCAGTCCCAGATGCCACTCAGTGAATATAAAACCCACGGGTAGTCAAGTATTACTTATGCCCTATTATTAAAGGAAACATATCATATCAAGCTTATCATTAAGCCCATCTGGGGCTATTGTCTGTAATCTGCGAATCCAATATATCTCTCTTCTCAATAAGATTTTGGCATTGTCCAACCCAAGTTTTTGTGGGATTTGTTCTATAATTTGAAATCGGACTTGTGCTATAGTGTGGTTTTTTTCGATCCAATGTCTGGCTAGTGGAGAGGTCATATTTTTGTTTCGAATTCTGCTTTTATGCTCAGCCAAGCGTGTTTTCATTTTCCTGTCGGTTTTACCGACATATAATAGTCCGCATGGACATTTTATGGAGTACACTATATGTTCCGCATTGCAATTTACTGAATGCCTAAGTGCTATTTGTTCACCTGTTTTTGGGTGGGATATTTTATTGCCAGTGATTATATTATTGCAGTTCTTGCAATTGTAGCATTTAGTTGTCCCTTTTGGACTTGATGTTTCCAAAGTCAAATCGTCTGGCCTATTCAGAAGTTCCTTGATATTTCTTGACCTCGAAAATGCAAAAAGTGGTTTCTGCTCATATAGATGGTTGAAGTCACTTTCCATTTGTAGGATATCCCATCTTTTGAGGATCGTTTTTTTGATTTCTCTTGTCGATGTTGAGTATTTAGATACAAATACCATTCTTTGCTTTGATGTTTTAGTCTTTTTCTGTAGTAATTCCGACCTTGGAATTGCTTTTACCTTGTCCATTTGCATATCAATTAGTTTTTCTGGATAACCTCTTTTTAGGTAACATTGTTTTTGTCTTTCTAAACTCATAGCACAATGTGTCTCATCCGATGATATTCGTTTGATTCTCATGAACTGAGATACTGGGAGGTTATTCTTCAAAGTGATTGGATGAAAACTTCCATATTGAAGTGCTGTGTTCTTATCGGTAGGTTTCTTGTAGAGTTCTGTTATTATTACGTTCTCTTCAATTCTAACTTGTACATCCAAAAAAGGAAGCGAAGTAGTGCTGATCTGACTCGTGAACTTGATTCTTGGATCGACAAGATTTAGACTTTGGATGTTGCGTTCAAGGTCTCTCATAGGTTTCTTCCAAATGAGAAAGATGTCATCTATATATCTCTTGTAATATAGGAGGCCTGGTTGCCATGTGGTGTCTTCAAGAATGTATTCAAGTTCGAACTTTGCCATAAAAATGTTTGCGTAGACACACGCCCCAGGAAAACCCATGGCGGTGCCACTTAACTGTGTGTAGAAGTCAGTTTGCCATACAAAATATCTGTGTTGCAAGCAAAATTCCAGTAGTTGCATAATTAGATATTTTGTTTCTGGCGGTTTGTCCATTCGCAATAATGCCCATTCCATGGCTTCAAGACCCATTTTGTGCGGAATAGATGTGTACAGAGACACAACGTCTATTGTACATAGTATTAGATCTTTTTCAGTTTGTATATCCATTGAAGTGATACTCCTTAGAAAGTGTGAGGTATCTTCTAGATATGTTGGCCATTCCTGCATAAAAGCTTGCATATGCGCATCTATGTATATACCCAAGTTTTCGAAAATTGAAGAACAACCAGAAACAATTGGTCTTATTGGTGGATCATGTAGGCATTTGTGTATTTTGGGCAGAAAATATATTTTTGGTCTTCTTGGATATAGTTGTCTTAAGTATCTTTTGGTAGGAGTGGTGATCCAACCTAATTCCTCTGCTTTATCTAAGATGTTATCCAGAGTATTTGCGATCTCATTTGTGGGATCCCTTGGTAGTTTAGAGTAGACTTCGGTATCTGAAACATGTTCATTGCCTTTCTTTTTGTAAAAATCTGAATCCATAATAACCATACCCCCTCCTTTGTCCGCCTTCTGTATAATTATGTCCTCATTATTTCGAAGAGTACGTAGAGCGCTTAATTCGGCTCTTGACAGATTCTGTAGTTTGCTCTTATATCTGATTTTCGTCATGTCTGCTTTTACCAGAGTCTCGAATAGATCCAAACTTTTATGGGATACTGGGGCCATAAAACTACTCTTCGGTTTGAATTGTTGTTCTGAACTTTCAGATGTTTCAAGTGGGTTCAAAATGGTGAAAAAGTATTTAAGGCGCAGGATTCTCATGAATTTGAAAAATGACACCTCTGTCTCCAGTTCATTTGTGCGATAAGTGCTGACGAATGTTGGGCCTTTGTTCAATAACTGGATTTCAAACTTAGATGGAGAGTATTTTGAGATGTTAACTACGAGGTTTTGCTCTGGCTCCGCAGGCCCTGTTTTTTCGCTTGCTCCTTCTCCTTGTCTTTCTCCTTTGCCCTTTCCTCTTCTTGTCTTTTGTCGCCAAGGCATGCTGGTGTTTGATCCGGTGGTTTGGCCAGGTTCGGATCTTTCCCTAAAAAAGGATCCGTGGTTGATGTAGAGGCTGCATCGATGGTTACTGTTTTGCCAAGATCCTTTTTACGTGACTGTTCAAGGGTGAGTGGTTGTCTGTTGGTACTGGTTTCACTATCAGAGACCACGCTTTCTTGGGAAGAGGTTGTTGGCTGTTTCTTGCCTGTAAACCGTCTTTTAGCATACACTTCTGCCCAAGTGTAGGCTTCATTTAATTTATAGTCTATGGTATCTCTTTTGAACTTTCGTAATTTAGTTTCCTCAAGTTCCTTTCCGTAACGCTCTAATTTGATATCCAGATCCTCTAGGAATTTACCCCATGGTTCTTCCTCCATTCTTTTGGAAAGTTCTGATTTTAAATTGTATACTTCTTCCTCCAATTCTGTGATTGTTTTTGCCAATTCCTCTATCAGTAACAATATGAGGTCCAGAGAACACTTATTTAAAATTTCGAACCATTTCTCCATGAACTTGGGGTTATTATTTAAACGATACAACATGGGCCTGATCGCAAGCCTTAAGCCCCGGGGGATTCTCTTCACACGGTGGTACTGGACCAGAGTGGTTGCATGTAACCGTTGGTTCAATTCGCGTCGTGTTAGGTATTCCAATTGTTTTAATTGCTGAGTAATTGAAGTTCCTTGGGCATCGAAAGTTTTAGTCTCCTTAATCAATTTGTATATTTGTGTTGCTTCTTCTGAAGTGTAGACTTTAGTATTGGCTCGGTTGTCTGTGATTGATGCTATGGATTCGAACGACATGCGGACTATTATATGTCGGTAAAACCGACAGGAAAATGAAAACACGCTTGGCTGAGCATAAAAGCAGAATTCGAAACAAAAATATGACCTCTCCACTAGCCAGACATTGGATCGAAAAAAACCACACTATAGCACAAGTCCGATTTCAAATTATAGAACAAATCCCACAAAAACTTGGGTTGGACAATGCCAAAATCTTATTGAGAAGAGAGATATATTGGATTCGCAGATTACAGACAATAGCCCCAGATGGGCTTAATGATAAGCTTGATATGATATGTTTCCTTTAATAATAGGGCATAAGTAATACTTGACTACCCGTGGGTTTTATATTCACTGAGTGGCATCTGGGACTGGAGAATCTTATGTGACAAATTCGCATATTCTCATACATTTAATACCATTCATCATTAATATTCATGTTTCTGCATAACGAATTGACTGCAATTGTTTGGCTATTGTAATGTTGAGAATTCATGAAGAATACTGTATTCATTTCTTCACTTATATTATTATTCCAACAATATCGACAATGTATACATTTATTTCTGATACCACTCATGCACTTAATGTTTTCCTTTTCTTCTTTCTTTTCCTTTTCTAAATATATAAAACATCGCTTTTATCTTTATTTGAGATTGCAACGTGGATAGTATCTACACGTATGCAATAGATTTATGAAGCTAAACACGTCTTTTCCAACATGGCCACAACGTGAAAAAAACCCCTTTACGGCGGATAATCCCATTCATGTAATCGGGCTCTGCACCCAAATCCCAGTCCGTTTTTCAGGTCGAGTAACGTAGTGCTCTGTACACAGATGACTTAGTCCAACCCCTATTTTCAGTTTCAATCAAGTTCTGTAGTCCGTCATCGATGTTAGTATCAGGCCCGAGACACAAAACATAAATAATGCACTAGAGCGAGGACGCGATCAACGCGAAGGCAAACATCGATACAATGTAACTCCGTTCTAGACTCCCGGTAAGCCCATTCACTAAAAAGATTGATTTATGAGAATAGTGTTTTTATATTTATAGAGTACTATAATAGATATCGGCCTTTCATATTTCCCAAATGCAGAGTCGAAAAACGCCGACTTTCAGCGAGTTCCTGTTGAAAATAACATAAGGCTCGCAGGTAATTTTTGGCTCCAGTGTTAATATGCGTACTCTAATCACTTTTTCACACGGTTAAAAATAGAGGGTTCGGTTGGCCTTAACGTTTAGTTTTGTATTTCTTTTTTCTTGCTAGATTATCCCAGCGTTACATCCTTAACGCTCATGGCTAACAGGTGAGCGTTGATTCAACTTAAGCCAAACACAGTTGATACTAGGTGTTGTCAGTTAATATAGGGCAACGTCCTAATTTTCCACATAATTTTTCGCAGGTTGTAGCTTTCGTTATCCAGACATAAAGGTAATATGGTGACACATTTCACCTTGCATTGCTTTTCTCTTAGCTGTTAAATTTAGAAAACTCACGGCATAATTAAACATGTTTTTCAGAATCTACAATAAATATTTCACCTACCAATGATTCATAGATTAACCAGTCAGTCCGGTAAGAATGAAATCTCCTTCAGTCGATTAATTATTTACACCTTTTTCAGCATCGAAACTAATTAGGCTTCTTTTTCTTTTCTTCTTTTTTCTTCTTTTCCCCTATAGGCCCCTGACGAAGGGGTTCAAACCCCGAAATGCATTGGGTTATGGACTAACACTGTGTTGTATTTAAACTGTTGAGCAAATAATTTACTGTCAATGGCAATAATTGTATCACGATTATATGTATATGTTTTCATGAAGTATACTTGATTCATTTGAATTTAAAATGAAATAAGTTGAAATGTACTGTTGAATTAAAACACATGATAAATGCAAAATTTGAAATACTTGTTCTTAAGTAGATGCGCACTAGAGCCCTTGTGATCTCACGATCCCTGGCCATATGCATTGAACTTGGGTGTAGGCAGGCACCAATTTAGTGCAGCACACGTATCGAAAAATACTTATTTAATTTGATCAATAGAGTGCAATACCACCAACCATTTATTCAATGTCAGCTGTTTCCCAAGAGGAAGAGGTGGTTAGTATTGCCAGCCACAATTTTTCCACACAGGGCGGGACGCCCAGGCGACAATCCATGTATGGCAACCTTTGTTACTTTTGTCAAATTCCAGTTGGTTAAAAGCATCGCGTTTTGTTCAGCTCGGGGATCATCTCCCCGGTATCACTTGCACATCCACATTGGCATAAATCCAACTAAGGTGCTGGGTGGTTCTAAGGAGAGGGAATAGTGTGTGGCAGGGAGAAGGGGTCTCTCTTTGGGTTCCCACGATTTTCTGAATGTGGTGAAGTCTACAGGTGGGAGAGGCACTGAACTAGTCAGTCGCTAAGTTATTGACTGGATCACCCCCTACGGATGAGCAGGCACAGTCTGATACAAGCCTCCAATACAGAGTTATATCTACCAGATGGTGTGCATTGGACTAACAAAGGGCTCGAACTGTTCATCCAGACGGTTCTAGGGGCCATGGCAGTAGGTTCAGGTGAGCAAGTGATAGGTGGGGGAGGGCGAGAATGCTAGTAAGCTCCTCGCCCTGTGGCGGGGTCCCAGGCAAGAAAAGTGGTGTGGACACTTTTTTGGCATGGACTGTCTGACCCTGGAACAGGACGAGCATTCAATGGGGGCTCCGGGCTGTCTGGATGGGGCACTGACCAGCTGGTGTTCCTTGACTCTCCTGCCCTACCCGAGATGCCTGCACGTGTGTTAAACTTTGGAGGGGGTGTCCGGTGTTCAGGAACCTCAGTGGGGCCAATGCGTAAGCAGTGCTCTGGTGGTAGTGCCTCTCTCTGGGATTGAGGACTGAAAGTTACTACAGATAAAAACAGTGCAAGTTGCGGCCTGTTGGCACAGCAAGCACAGGGGGATTCATTATCGAAGTGCGTGTCTCGATATCCGGATGGCTAAGGCAATGCCTAGAATGTAAATATCTTTTGCAAAAGGTGATCCTTGGATTGGCAATAACCTACCTCTTTTGAGTAACATGTGTGTTGTTTGATTTACCTATGCCTTGAATAAATGGTCAAGTGTTTCAGTCAAAGAACAATAAAAGATTACTCTGCTTTAAGGTATAATAAAGGACTATGCAGTGATGACCAACTATCTGCCTTATGTCTTTCTATGGTGCCTAAGGGGTGGTGGTGAGGATAAAGATGTTGTTTCGCTGTGGGGCGACTCGCACGTTGTATGCACACTATTACTACTGCATTCCCCTCCTTGACAATTTCTGTTGAGGGATGGGGGGGGGGGGGTAGGGGACCATTTGGAAAAACAATGATGCTTCCTGCTAGCAGAATATTGGCTGACTGACGTTCTTTCACACCTCAAGACTCTGCTGTTTCTCATTTCTGCTGTCAAAACCCCCTACATAAGGTCTTGCGCTGCACGAGCATGACTGCGCACTGCAATGCTAGGCGCAAGACCTACTTAAAGGAGGTAATAATGTGACTAAAGACACCCACCTCTAACTTTCTGGTGATATTCCTTTGAAAAGCTTCAGCACAATGTAAAGACCCTCCTCCTAACAGCTGCTTAAACTAAGCAAGAATATAGAACTAAATCTACTTGTAGACTGTCCTAAAGTCTTGGAATAAAGAAAATGTAGTGTTGTCCCTTTCATTTACACGAACTGAGGTTAAAGAAAAGGAAAAAAGAAGCAGATCTCCACAGAGGAGGGCAACGATTCAGATAAGTAAAACACCTTCTATTATGTTCAAAATAAAGCTCTGGAAGCGTATATAAGCTTTTACCGTAAGGCAGAAAAACTGGTTGCTGTTTGTATTTCTTGTTTTCTCTATTAGATTACATCTTGAGAACCTTGCATGCGTGGAACGTCAGGAACACGTATCCGCAACCAGGAGTCGACACAAGAGTTCCAGGAAGTCACCGCCGCCACCAGGAGTCGACACAGGAGTGCCAGGAGTTCACCACTGATTCTGGAGCAAGTAAGTACAGTCAAGTGAACAGTAAAACGCCGGTAAGCCTCCAAGATCCAGCTGCCGTGAACTGAAAGTGAACACCACGTTAACTGGAAGCAGACGTGGCCGTACCCTTGAAACACTAGAATGTTCAGCATCGGGAGCAGGCTGTTGTATACCTCGCTGCTGCATGCATACGGAAAGCCCGACAGCTTTCATCTCTTTTAAGGCCGGATCAAGCTGGTTTAATTCCTGGGAGTTCCACTTCGCATGATCTTCGCACCTTCCTTGCCATTCTACACTCCATTGATCCCTCATTGCATGCGGTCGCGGTTCTCTTAGATGCCACATAGATGTTTGCTTCGCTTAAATGGCCATATCTGCTTGCCCTCCTGAAAGGCCCAGGCCTGAGCCCATCCTACATCAAGTCCATGAGATTGTATACTCCCGGCCCATGGCACAGCTGCGTAAAAATGGGAATGTGCTGGAGCCCTTTGCTATTGCCTGGGGCACCAGACAGGGCTGCCCATTATTGCTGATTGTCTTTGCGCTAGCTATGGAGCCCCTGGCAGCCCATCTGTGTCAACACCATGCACAGAGAGGATTGGCATTCTTCTCCTGCCACGTGCTGGTGTCCCTGAATGTGGATGATGTTATCCCTATATGCGAGAGAGCCACATGTGAATTTAGAACCGCTCATTAGGGAATTCACTAGATTTGAGGGGAAGAGTCGTGATTTGTTATCAATTGGTCAAAGTCTATTGTATTTCCTTCGATTAATCACACTCCTGCCTCAGGCTCTGAATTCCCTTTGGTGTGGGCTGAGGGCACAGGTAAATACCTAGATATTTGGCGCCGCAGAAATACTGACGAGTTGTTGAAAAATAACTATGGTAAAATGCTTCACTGGCTCGACGAGCGGCTTGCTGGTTGGTCGTGGCTTCCACTGTCACTAACAGGAAGGCTAGCCACTGCCAAAATGATTATCCTACCGAAGAGCTTATACCTCTTCCTAAACTTGCAGCTTCCCCGATCCCTTGGCTTCCGCAAGCAGCTGCGCTCGTGCCTCATCTCACTGGTGTTGTTCATTTGGAGAAGTCTGGAGAGTGTGCGTCTGAGGCAGTGTTCCTGTGGGTTGGCTCAGGGAGGCCACTAAAGACAACCAGTCCACTGCATTGTATGTGGTCTCCACTATTAGAGATTGGGATCATCTATAGCAGGGTTTTCCAAACTCTGGGTCGCGACCCGGTGGTTGCTCATGAGCTGGTGGGGTGTGAAAGTCCAAGCAATAAATAAAGAGGCCTTTAAATTTTGTATTTATCTTGTTGCATTCATTGTGCTTCAAAATCAGAGGGGTCAAATGGCAGTCTGTCATCTGGCAAACTGTTGCCTATTTTATTAACATGGGTATTGGTGTTTACAAACTCCTCTCACTTCGCAGTTCGAGACAGAAAAGTAAAGTGAATTATATGGCAATCTTACTGGGGACAGAGACTGTGAAAGAAAAGGCTGCGGGATGTCATTTTTTTGTAATGCACAACGAAATGTAATTCCCTGTAAATTTATTGTACACGTTCAGCAGTTAGGAAAGTAAAAATGAAGCACATTTGTTTGTAATTCTGAAGTGTGAGGGGAAACAAAGATTTTAATAGGATCAATACAAATCAAGACACTTTCTTAGTGATGCACAAATGATATTCACTGAAATGCAATGTCCACACTATATCACCTGACACCACCACCTCATCAGATCCGCCAAAAGGGCCTCCTTCAAAGACCGCCTGGACGACATCGCACACAACAGCAAAGAGCTCTTCAACATCATGAAGGAACTCTCCAACACCAGATCTGACACCAACAATATACCACCTTCACAAGACCTGTGTGACTCCCTTGCCGCCTTCTTCCATTGCAAGATCACAGACATCCATGACAGCTTCAACGTCATGACCACTCAGACAGCCACGGTGACCTCCGTCCCTACCATCCGCACCGACCCCCTGCTCTCCTGGACCAACATAAATGACGATGACACCATCAAAATCATGAACAACATCCACTCAGGTTCTCCGTCAGACCCACACCCACACCACATCTTCAACAAAGCCAGCACCATCAGCGCACCCCATCTCCGGAAAGCCATCAACATCTCCTTGGAGACAGCAACTTTCCCGGAGAGCTGGAAGCACGACAAGATCAACGCCTTACTCAAAAAACCCAAGGCCGACCCTAAAGACCTCAAAAACTTCAGGCCCATCTCCCTGCTCCCATTCCGGGCGAAGGTCATCGAGAAGACCGTCAACAGACAACTGACCTGTTACCTTGAGGAGAACAGCATCCTGGACCCGTCCCAGTCCGGGTTCCGCAGCAACCACAGCACTGAAACTGCCACCTTTAACACTGTCTGCCACCACACCCTACGCACACGCCTCCACGACGCTGGGATCCAAGACAAGGCTCTGGACTTGACCACCTCCTTCCTCTCCGGCAGAACCCAGAGCGTCCGCCTCCCTCTTTCCGCTTCGAAGCCACCGAGATAATCTGCGGCGTACCCCAAGGCTTATCCCTCAGCCCGACATTGTTCAACATGTACATGGCAACGCTCGCCCATGTCGCCCAACTGCATGACCTCAACATCATCTCCTACGCAGACGACACTCAGCTGATCCTTTACCTCACCATGGCCCCCTCACCACCAAAACAAACCTCCACGAAGGAATGAAAGCAGTCGCCGAGTGGATGAAGAACAGCCGCCTGAAGCCAAGCTCGAACAAGACAGAAGTTCTCATCCTCGGCTCCACCCCCTCAGCCGGGGACGACTCCTGGTGGCCGACTGCACTGGGAACAGCACCTCCACCCACGGCCATGCCCTCAACCTGGGGTCCATCCTCGACTTTACTCTCTTCATGACAAAGCAGGTCAATGCCGTCTCGTCCTCCTGCTTCAACACCCTCCGCAGGAGCCTCAGCCAAACTCCTGAAACAACTACAACGCATTCAGAACACCTCTGCACGCCTGATCCTCAACATCCCTCGCCGCAGCCACATCATAGCCTACCTAAGAGACCTGCACTGGCTCCCCGTCAACAAGAGGATCACCTTCAAGCACCTCACCCACGCACACAAGGCACTCCACAACACCAGACCAGCATACCTCAACAAATGACTCACCTTCTACACCCACAACCGTCAGCGCTCAGCTCCGCCAACCTCGCCACAATCCCCGGCATCCGAAGAGCGACATTCGGGGGCAGATCATTCTCCCACCTCACGGCCAAGACCTGGAACACACTCCCCATCCTCCTATGGCAGACCCAGGACCTGCTAACCTTCAGAAGACTACTCAAGACCTGGCTATTCGAGCAGTAGCAGTATTCCCTCCCACCCCCAGCACCTTGAGACCCCCACGGGTGAGTAGCACGCTTTACAAATGTTCTGAATGATTGAAATGAGATGTCCACACTATATCATCTGCGTGCCATATATTATTTCAGTAAAATTGTATGTCTGCGCAAATTTAGTGCCCATTTCAGTGGAAAATGTGCAGTTTGTAAATGACAGTGCCCTACCACACGATCCTTTAATTACAATGAAAACATCACCCACCTCATGTCCATTAAAGCTAGGTGGATCGTCAAGATTTGTCGATCTAAAAAGTGTGTCATGGTTCTAAAAAGTCTGTGAAGCACTGATCTATATGCAAGTCAATCTTTCTTTAACCCCATATGGGCAGGCCAGCTTAACCGCACATCACCTCTCCTCTGAATGGGAACACAAACAACCTAAAACCTTTCTCTGGCCTAGTTGGTCCTCGTCAGTGTTGCGAGTAGGTACGATGGTGGGTATACACCTCTGAGGTTAGTAGAAAAATGGATCATACCAATGTACCAGAAACATGCCACAATAGCACAAGGCTCTTCAGAGCAGGCTCAGAGATATTAAGCATAAGGAGCATTACTCTTGGAGCAAAGAAGATTGTGTGAGGTGACAGATAAAGACCATTCTGTGTAGCATGAGAATAAATAGTCATGTAGACTTGCAACAGAACCTATGGAGAAAAAAATACAAACTAGAACTTGTGGTTTATATTACAGCAAGCCTCAACCTTCCCTAAACAACATAATATTAACAATTAAAACGACTTCATAACAAACCTGGAACTTAATGGGTAAACAAATAGGCCTAACCATACAACTCAATTGGCTTCCCACCATAGTAGCTTCTCTCGCCTGTTTCTCAGAGCTAGACCCAATCTCATCAGCTTGCACAGTTTGCTGCAGGCATTCCTCCACTGACATTCCAGACCCCTTGTCTCCTGTTGTGCACTGAATTCCTCACACAATTTACCACCTTTAATAGTTCAGAGAAAGAACTTTGACCCTTTGGAACTCTGCCTGCCTTCTTAACACAGACCCATTCTCCTTCAGACAAAGCCACATCTGTACAAGCATGCTTTTCATTATAATAATCCTTATAAACGTGTTACACCTTCATTATGCAATTACTCACTTCCTCTGCAGACCATACCATCTTTCTAGACTCACTCATTCAACCCATGTTGTCCTTAGTATACAGTTTCCCATTTCTCATTAATTGAAAAGGACTATATACAGTAACGTAAAAAGGGAACCTAGAAGCCCAAATAATTTTCTTTACTTCAACTAACCAGTCCTTGCCACCCATTTCGGTCTACTGAATCATTCCCTTGACAACTCTGCTGAACCTCTCAATGGTAACATTACCTGCTGGATGATCCACGGATGATAACCAATGTCTTATTCCTTTTCTTTTTAAGTACTCCTCCGTAACCTTTCAGGCACAAAAACACCATCCGAAAACGTAACCCCTGCATTTGCACTTCTTATAATCTCCAACTCAACTTACTTAGAACAAGCATTTACAATGCAATAGGTCTCACAATGACATGGTTTTGAGCTATTGACATTGAAAAGGTTATTGGTTTTTTCCCCACTCGTGAAGCATTAATCAAGTAATGGCGTTGAAAATGACAATGTCTTTTACCCCCCGTTGACCCCCGCATACAGACATACATAGAAACCGCACTACAAATGGGCACACATGCATGCCTTTAAGAAATCCTTGAAGACTTATTTGTTTCCGGCTGTGTAAGATCTAGGGCTTCTATGACTATGATACGGATCTGGAATCTTGGAAGACCTTAAAGCGCGGAGATACCTCTTGGGGTCGATTCCGGCACTATATAAGAAAGCAAATAAATAAATAATTAAAGAAATAAATGCACACGCTGAGAAACACACGCACCCTGTGAGACACACACCACATAGAGGCACACAGGTGCATCGAAGCACCTGCGTGGCTTCTCTAACGGTTTGCAACAGAAAACTGGTATATTCGTTCATCAATACAGCTTTGCACGTGTGATTGGTTGATTGAGAGAACCAGGGCCATTATCAGGACAGGTAAGAGAAACGTGCGATTCTGGGCAAATTAAAGTGACCCTGCCCCTTATCAGACAAAACAGCGCACAAACACACAGGGCCAACAACCACAGCAAGGAATACACGCTAATTAAAGGACTGGGCGATTCTCAAAAACAACAAAATACTTCTTCAAAACTTTTCCTGCACATCAGGTCTTGTCTCAGGAAGCGAGTGCTGGGACCCAGTCGGGGCACAGAAGAGCCCAATAGTATCGCCTGATGTCAAGGAGAATTTGCTGCTAAGGATGTAAAAGACTGACTTTGATCAGTTGATATGGTATGTTTCCTGAAAGCAGTAAAAATGTGAGCTCTTTGTTTAAAGAGCGTCCGTGCGGAGCCAAGTACAATAAAATGTCATCTGCATACAAGGAGACGCAGTCCTCCCAATCATCCGACCACCAAAGACCCCTCAGTATTGGATATTTCCGTATCCACATCACCAGTGGTTCCATCATTAAGGCAAAGAGTAATAGGGATAAGGGGCAACCCTGCCTGGTACCCCTCTCAAGGGTAAACACTGGGGACTTCCGAATATTGACAACAACTTGGGCTATTGGGGCCATATACAGGAGTTGGACCCAGCTCAGAAAACAGGGACCATATCCGAATGTCTTCAGAACTGCAAACATGTAGGACCACTCAATTGTGTTGAACGCAATGACAGCGTCAAGGGAACCCACCACTGTGTCTTCTCGCAACGTGTCCAGTCGCCCCATTACACCATGTAGCCGCCGGAGATTAAGAGAGGTGCTCCTAGCTGCCCTAAAGCCAGACTGATCTAGGTGCACAAGTTTGGTCAGAACTGGGAGTAAACAAGTGGCCAGTAGTTTTGCGAGGATCTTGGCCTCTGCGTTGAGCAGGGAGATTGGACGATACGAGGGGCATCTGTCCTTGGGTTTCCCACTTTTGTGGATGACCACAATGGTGGCCAGCCTCTTATCTAACGGGAGAGTCTCTTGCTCTCAACTCTCCAAAAACATGTTTGTGAGACATGGAGCAAGTTTGTTTGGCACCAACTTGTACACTTCAATAAGCAAACCATTAGGGCCCATCGCCTTTCTTGCCAGGAGATCTCTTATTGCCCTTTCTACCTCCATACTAGTGAGTTACGCATCTAGGTCAGCCTGATTATCATGTGAAAAAGTGGGGAGGGGTATATCGGTCAGCAAGGAGTCTGCTTCCTGCTCCGTGGATGTTGTGTGGGATTCATAAACCTGCTTATAATAATTTCCAAATTCATATGCGATCGCTTGCGGGTCGGTAAGTCGCTCACGGACTCACCTCTCAGTTCCACACCAGACGATTGGCTTGCTCATTGCGATCCAGCCATGCAA
The DNA here is from genome assembly GCF_964263255.1 of Lissotriton vulgaris. NCBI lineage: Eukaryota > Metazoa > Chordata > Amphibia > Caudata > Salamandridae > Lissotriton > Lissotriton vulgaris. The sequence continues at coordinate 17,031 of NW_028249382.1, forward strand.
GAGATTTCCCTGCTTTATCTCCGACATCACATACTTTACTGAGCGTGGTCCTGTGCTGTGCTGTGCTCTAGATGCGTCTGTTACTAGGGACGTGCATTCCTTCATTTTCATCTTCAACAAGTGTTTGGTCTCTTCCGATTCGGAATCCTGCATCTCCTGTTCTAGATGTAGGATGTCTGCTTCCAGTCCAGCTTCTCTTTCCGAGCCCCTGCGATCAGGGAGACCACATAGCCCTTTTATCACCACTTTGAAGGTCTCCCAAAGCGTCCGTGCGGACTCTACAGAGCCCTCGTTTTCCTGTTAGTAAAGCTCAAATTCTTTAATAATTCGCTCCCTAATCAGTCGTTTCTTGAGGAACCACGGGTTGATTGGGGCTGTCCTACCTATCTGCGGCTCCCCCATCTCTACCAGAACCCAAACCGGGAAGTGGTCCGAAATACCCCTCGCCAAGTGGCGCACCTCTCTAACCTGTCCCAGCTGGGCCACCGGCACTATATTATAGTCAATACTAGATAAGCTATGGTGGGCCCCGGAATAGAACGTGAATTGCGCCTCCACGGGGTGGAGCGCCCGCCAGGTATCTACTAGACCCATCGCACCCAGAAAGTCATGGATTTGTGTATGCGAGGGTGGGAGTTCTCTCGGAAGACACTGTCTAAGCGGCCCGAAATAATGGAGTTAAAACCCTGCCCCCCCATGAGGGGCCTCCCGTCAGAAAGGGCGAGAAGGAGATCCCCCAGATCTTGAAAGGCTAGTACTTGAAGACCGGGTGGCACATACACAGATACTAGATTCAATATTTGGCCTTCCCATCTCCTTGAGACTACGCAAACCTGCCCAGAGAGTCAGTCCATGTGCGGTCAATTGCCACCTGGAAGGTTTCCTTCACCACAATTCCAACACCCTGGAACCCGAGTAAAATGCGGAGTGCACCACTACCTGTTAAGTGCCAGTAAGTGCGTCTCCTGCAATAATACCACATCCGGTGCATGCCGTTTCAGGTATGGCAGTACTATGCCCCTCTTTAATTTGTCGCCCAATACGTTAACGTTCCACAACAGTAGTCTAATACCTCAATTTAGCATTGGACCCATTACGGTCATTATTGATTACTGCCCCAGTCAGTGGAGTCTTAGCAGCCTACTTATGATCACTGCATGAGGCAGACAGTGCTCCGGTACCCAATGGTGGATGCCTCACAGTGCAAAGCGTGGGAAAATTCCTTCGTGGTACTGGGCGCTTCGTGTTAGTGTCTCCTAAACTATGTGTAGAAGTTGTCAAACGACCCTGTCCCCTCTCCCTAGTCCAGTGTATTCTAGCCTGCAAACTTGGCCAGGTCTGCATTACAACTGCTAAAGCACTCAGTGACCAGATCCCTCCTCGCCCCCCCAACTAACCCAACCCCGCCCCCCTCCCTGCCTTCCTGCATTGCGGGTGTTGAACCCCCCGCCTCCCCAACTCTGCAGAGCCCCTATCACCCACCCCAACAAAGTATTGTGGTGCGTGGCCCAATCCAGCACCCGATAACCACCATCTATCTGCATGAGCCATCGCAGTTCATTCCATATCATAGACATAGACCGGTCTTGTACGCCCTTACTGACGGGCCGACTGAGCGGTCACTTCGGAGAGTGTCAAACGAATGCCCAAGATGGTTGGAAGGAGAAGCTGTAAATCTGCGCTGCAGACGGAGATGGAAAAGTACGCCTGGCAAAAGGGGTCTAGTGCGCACGAGAAAGAGGTGGACAAAAGGCCGGGGACAAAGCAGGCGCCGGACGGGCATTTAGAGCTGCTTAGATTAGATTACTATTTATCTTCAATAACATTTCAATAGTAATCCCAAAATATATTTTCACGAGGTTGGGTGCCTTGATGGTCCTACTGGCAAGGGCGGGGAAGTCTCCTCGTGTTAAGATGGATATACTTACAATCCCATATTCCATGGGTGGTCTGGCTGTCCCAGATCGCGAACTATATTAAAGAGCTGCACAGAGCTTGCATGCTTATTCCTGGTGTCATGGCCCACACACTCTCCTTCATCTCCACATTGAGAAAATATCAGTCAACCCCACCTTGCTCCCTTGGCGGCTCACTCAACCTCCTAGCAGACTTTGCAGAGTGTTATACTCTATAAACTCGACCATGCATGCTTGGCACGATTTATTAAAAAGACAAGCAGGTACACTATAATACTGGCCACTGCTACCAGTGGGCTAGTGTCAATGGCTCCCAATGAGTGTAGAGAGTGTGGTTGTCCAGTCACTCAAGGCTGTTCGCATTCACACTATGGATGATTTTTTTCTCGGAAGTCAGGGCATGTACTTGCGAGGAGGCTACTACTGGTGCGCACTGTGCATCTCCGCTCTCGCAATTTCACCATTTCAGGGTACGCCACGCCATGTTGGCTTTGTTGGACGAGGAGTACCAAGAGCCCCCTGCTCTCCCCTCTTTCACTTATTTCCTACGTGCAAAGTCTCCATGTAAATTGGTGTCCAACATATATGATATGTCTCAGGAGTTCAGGCGCGCACAGTACTCTTCGGCTAGAGTGCATTGGCAGACTGACTTAGGTACACCACTAGATGACAATAAATGAAGGTACTGTTGTGAGGTCACACAGAAGGGGTCTCTAAACACAGATTAATTAATTTCAACCTTAACCGGGTATTTTACACCCCAGAACGTCTGCACAGATACGGGTTGAGAGAGTTAGATCGCTTCGATCGCTTGTGGTATAAGCAGTGCAGATTTTCTCCATGTTGCTTGGTCTTGCCCTCAGATAGACGCCTTCTGGAGCCAAATATTCCAAGAGTTGGTGGGTATGGTAGGAACAGCAGTCTCTGAAGCAACAATTGCAGCTACACAGCTCTTCAAAATACGTTGCAAACTTTTTTAGTTGAAGTTCATTTTATTCCATGATTTTTCATGTTTCATCCAGCTTGACTTGTTTATACACGATAAAACTGTCCACACCCCCTTTTGCATCACATAAGGTAGTTGTGCCAATCCAGGCCTCTTACTACGTCACAACAGGACATTAATTCATGTGTTACAGCTAATAATCCTAATCCCAAAGCATTTCGGGCATTCTTCTTGCCCTTCGTCAGGGGAAGCTGTTACAATTTGTAAAAAAATGAAAACCCATGTTTATCTTCCAAAATAAAACACAAATATTTTTACACAGCTACACGTTTAGGCAATAATTTTACAATGATATTGTGACAGCCCTGCCCTTTCAAATTTGACAGTGATATTGTGACAATCCTGCCCTTTCAGATTTAACAGTTAACCAAACCTCCCACGCTAAATAAAATTCTACCATTGTTTAGAGTCTACTGAACGCGCTAACCTCTCCCACTCCGTCCTCGATGTTAAACCTGCCAATGTGCCCGCGTTACTAAGTAAACCCTGAACATCCCTGCTGTTTTTAACAAAAACTAAATACTAAACAAAACTATACTCTCTACAGTCCAACGTGAGTAAATAACCCATAACCTGTGCCCTTGAAGTTTAACTGAATAACCTTCCACAATTTCGTCATCTTCAATTTACCCGTTTCTTTTCAGATGCTATTCATATCCATTCTAAACTGCCATTTCAACTATAAAAATCTACTCGCCGGTCCCGCAGGCTTTGACTGATCATTCCTTGGTTTCATTCTCTCTGCAGTTGCAGGGCAAAGCGGATGTGATCCGCCCAGCCCAAGCTCTTAAACGCCCTTGGCATAACCTAGACTTCGATCTCTTCTCTGCCTGGCTAGCCAAGCATAGCCTCAGCTACCTCCAGATGTGGATGGGAAAAATTTGTGTTTCCAAGAATGGCTGATGGCCGGCATGGATAGCTGTATCCCGGCCAAACGGGGAGGAAATGGGCAAGGGCCATCCAATCCGTGGTTCAACGATTTGCTAACTTTAGCAAAGAAGGGCTGCAAGCAGTTAGAGCACACCTGGCGACGCTCTTACAATGTGTCTGCAAAGTTAGAATACCGAGCGGCTGTTAAACAGTATCATAAGCTTATTCGGAGAGCACAAGCGGAGTTTGTGGCCAATAAAATTTTGGCCAGCACAAATCCCGCAAAGACTATCTTCTCCCTGCTCAAAGGCATGAAGAGTGCGGGTGCTACTAGGGTATCTCCCATTGCTTCTAACCGTCAGTGCAACAAATTAGTGCAGTATTGTTAATAAAGTTGAGCTGATTTATCTGGGTTTACCTAAGGCGGCCCCCCCCTATGGAGGATGGGGGATACTGCTAGTCATCATTCCCTCCCTTGCCACCTCCGAAATTCGAGGCCTTGCGCCAAAAAATCAAATCAGGTTCCCCGGCTGACCCTGTGTCACCTGCCCATTACCGCCAGTTTCACTCATTGATTTCTCCTGTGAGTTTAGATTTGGCCAACTTGTCTCTGAGGTCAGCATCCGTACCTCGGGCGTGGAAACACGCCAAAGTTATCCCTTTAATAAAAAAACCTTCCCTGGATCCGGAAGAACCCGGCAACTATCGGCCTATCTCCCAGCTCTCTTTTTTGACCAAGCTGGTGGAAGCGCATGTGAATTCTATTCTGTCCAAATTCATTGAGCAAAATGCTATTTTTGATCTTTCACTGCATGGTTTCCGACCCCTGCATAGTACCGATTTTGCGCTATTGGTAGTGTCGGAAGCCATTCGGGGCAGTCTGGATGTAGGAGACTCGGCGGCCTTGGTCCTCGTGGACCTAAGCGCCACATTTGATGCTGTGTCCCATGAGATACTTCTTATTCACCTTCAGGAAGTTGGGATCAGGGATGTCGCCTTGGACTGGATCCGGTCTTTTTTAGAGGAACGGTCCTTCCAGGTTTCAGTACCACCTTTCTACTCTTAGGAGTTTGCTCTGCACCAGGGGGTGCCGCAGGGCTCCATTTTAAGCCCACTTTTGTTCAATCTATATGTTAGACCCCTAGCGGAGGTGGCAAAGGGCAGGGGGCTGTCCTTGGTGTCGTATGCCGACGACATCCAACTGGTAATTGCCTTTTCGAAGAAATGCAATACCAATTTGGGCAAGTTCAAGGAGGATCTCCTAGCTGTCTCCGATTGGATGGCGGCAAACTGTTTACAGTTAAATGCCAGTAAGTCGGCAAACTGTTTACAGTTAAATGCCAGTAAGTCGGAGATTTTTGCTGTTCGGGAAGATCAGGAGTTATGGTCCGAGCAGTGCTGGCCGGACCGCCTCAAACCCGCCCCTCTCCCTAAGGAGGCTGTGAAGAACTTGGGCGTGTGGTTTGATAATGGATTGACTTTTGAGAAACAAGCGAAAGCCGTTGCAGCGGTCTGTTTGGGGCGTTTGCGAGGCCTGAAACTTTTGCTCGGTTTCTTCCCTCCCAAAGTGCGTCAGACCATAGTCCTGGCGTCCATTTTGTCTAGACTAGACTATGGCAATTCCCCTTTACCTGGGCGCTAAAAGGCAAGCATTAAGCGCCTGCAGAGGGTTCAGAACGCGGCGGCGTGGCTTTTGGTAGCACTGCCCAGATCCTGCTCGGTGGCGCATGTGCTCCCCATACTTCACTGGCTGCCTGTCGAAAAGCGCATTCAGTTTAAGGCGCTATGTATTTCACATAAGATCTTGACACACCAGGCCCCATTAGGGTTACTCCATTTGTTGAAGCCCTATGTGCCTGGGCGCTCGCTGAGATCTGCTGACCTTGCACTCGTCTGCGCACCTAGAGTCTAGAGAGCGAGTTATGGGGGACGTTCCTTCCGCTTTCTGGCAGCAAAACTCTGGAACTCACTCCCGGATCCCATTAGAGCCATTCCAAACCATCTGGCGTTTCGAAAGGCCCTAAAGACCTGGCTTTTCCTCACTCCTGCTGTTTAATCTCTCGGTTGTACTCTAAGGCTCTTGTCTCTAGTCTCTGGTTGCGCTGGGACGCCTAGTTGCTGAGGCAGCCATGCGCATTACAAATCCAAAATAAATTTAAAAAACGGCATGCTCAAACAACCCTCGTGTTCCTGTGCGCGCAATTTAAACTGTTCCTCTTGCGCCAGTTCTTCCAATTACATCAGTTTACTCGACCTCACCTGCATCCTATTAAAGACTACCAATCCGTTTACCCTGGTGTTCTAATCTCTACTTCTCCTTCCCATCCTACATGTCCCACAACCCCTTGCAACTGAAACGTTCAGCACTCAGATTCAGTTTCATTTGCAAGGGGTTGTGGGACATGTAGGATGGGAAGGAGAAGTAAGGTGAGGTCGAGTAAACTGATGTAATTGGAAGAACTGGCGTGAGAGGAACAGTTTAAATTGCGCGCACAGCAACACAAGGGTTGTTTGAGCATGCAGTTGAAATGGCAGTTTAGAATGGATTTGAATAGCGTCTGAAAAGAAATAGGTAAATTGAAGATTACAGAATTGTGGAAGGTTATTCAGTTAAACTTCAAGTGCACAGGGCTGGCCTGGCTAACCAGTGAAGGAGAGCCTTTGGCAGTCGAGGAAAACCCCAGCCCGTGAAGGGAGGAAGCGACCTGCCGCGTGTGTCCCAGTCGGTCTGGGCCCTCTGTTCTTTTCTTAAGGTTCGAGGTAAAGCAGTGGTTCAGAAGGCCGGGGAGGGCTCTGGACGCACTGCACACACTGAGAAGTCAGGGCAGGACAAGGGTGCTTGCCCAAGCCATTCACTCTGAGTGAGGGCTGGGTGACGGCTACACCGCACAAACGTGGGCAGCTGTCCCGACCCCTGGATCTAGAGGAGAGGACTGGGTAAGGTCACCCCGCACTCCTTAGGGATTATCGAACACCCCTTGGCCGGCAGCAGCTGCACCGTGCGGTCGCAAGCAGCTGCACTTCCCGAGCCTTTACATAGGCAGGAGGCCGAATAAGATCTCCTGCCGTATGGGTGCTGGGTGTCAAAAGCACAGAAGGCCTGTGCTCTACGCATCATGATGAATGGCAGTCACCGCGTAAGGGGTTTTGGTGACAGGTGCACATAAAACCTGTTCTTTTGATGCATGCATTGTAATGTTTTTGACTATTGTCAAGGGGCCAAGTGAGTCATGTGTTTTCGCTCATCACATCTTTTATGTGTTTATGGCCATACTAGGGGAGGAGGTGTTTGGCCAAGTGATTTATGTGATCCTGCATGAAGTCCTGACAAATGCGTAGTGACACGGTGATATATGTGATTGTGATCTAATGTGTTCTTGAATAATAAAAAGGATATTTTTATATAACCTTGTGTGGAGTCTCTTTTGTGGGAGTGTGTTGTGCAAATGCCTCTGGGAGAAGTCTTAATGCTCTGCCAAGCTACCAAGGGGGTGAGCAGGGGTTATCTTAGGTGTTTAACTCCCTTACCCTGACTACATTGGTGGGTCCTGCCTGGCTTAGGTGCATACCCTTGCCAACCAGAAACCACCTTTCTAAAAAGTAGCAGTTGGTATTTTTGTATTCCTCAAGACAGTGAAACAAAACAAGGGGGTAGGTGTAGACAGTAGCCGCTCCCTGCCCTACTTACAATGCAAAGCGCTACCTCCAGTGCACTCAAAAAGAACTTGACACAAGCCTTTTGTCACATGTACCTCTTGGAGCGTAGACAGGGAAGGGGAAAAGTTTCCAGAACCACATGCAGAAAAGTCTAGATGTTTCTCCTACTTCACGAGCTGGAACCAGGTCTAAATATTGCACCCTCAGACCCACTCTTCAGTTCATTGCTGGACTTCGGGAGGACACTCAGAAGGTCTGCTTGTATTTCAGAGGGCTGCCCTGCTGCTTGAGGCTAGCTTTGTACCGGAGAGGACTCCCCTGCTGCTAGAAGCCTGCCTTGTACCCTCAGAGGATTACTCTGCTGCTGGAACACAGGACTACCAGAGGTACTCCCAAGGGCTAGCTGGCTGGACTCTTGTTTTGAGATACAGGGACACAACAACCTCAAACAACCAGGACCCTGCCTGAAGTGAGTCCTGACCCAGGGACCAGATCTTGTTGGAGACAGCCAAGGGAAGTGATGCTAAAGGTGCTATAACAGCCCAACACTAAAATCTGGGACTTACAAAATGTTTCACTAAAAAGTGTCCCGTACTGCCTGCAGCTTCATCCCTCTAGAGATTCTCAACTTCAAAAAAATTGACCAAGTCCAAATGTAGAAATCGTCATCTCAAAATTTATCAAGCCGCTTCCTGGTGATGATGTGGGGCAAGGCAACTCGAACTACACTGGCTACTTTGCCCTGCTAAACTTTAACACCTCAGCAACTTTTCTTTAAATTTCTTTTAAGTTTGAAGCTAGAAATCTGTCTGCCACCCAGGGATGCTGTTTTTGATGTACCCCCATCCCCGTAAGGTTTCTGACGTGTGTATTCTTGTGTCCTGTACCACCGAAGTGGTTATATTGGCAATGACAATATTCTTCTCTGCTGTGTCTTTTACTGATGCTTTTTTTCAATAAAAAGAATTGGAAAGAAAAAGTCGGAAGCTAAAGTAGGACTGGGCACAATCCACTCCATGTAGCTGAACCACGTGCCATCACATGGTCTTGTGCGACAAAACATCTGTCGTGGGAGCTTTATTCTTTTTGCTATCTTCCACCTTAAACTTTATAAATGTATAACTCCAGTTCTACTGCTTTCATTTAATTTGTTTTTGAGTCATATCATTTATTACATATTATTCTATTTATGGTGTGGGACTTTTCTTATGTTGTGTTTCCACTTGTGTGCTGCATAAATACCCAACACAGTGCCTCTAAGTTAAGTCTGACTGCTTTTGTACCACGCTACCTGACGGTTCAGCACAAGTATATTTACTGACTTTGTGATTCACCTGACAAGGACTGTGGTTGTTCCTTGAGAAGGGTTAACACCCCGTTCAAAAAAAAAAAAAAAAAGTTCGGTCATGTGGTGTTTAGCTATCCCAAAGTGCAATATTCTACCAACTCCCAACATGGCTGGACCTTTCTCTCAGTGTGTGGAGCTCTCTAGCCCATCCCAAAGTTGTGGCTACCTGGGTGCTACTCTACACTTGAAAAACTATTTTGACAGCGGCTTTTCCCCCTGTGCCCGAGAAACCAATTGCCCTTCAATGACGCCTTCTACTGTGCTTACCATCTCCCCTCCCCCCAACCATACTGCCAGAAGATCACATCTCTTCCATTAGGCAGGTCCTTTGTGCCTCTTCCTGAGAGTTGTTCTCACCTCATCCCAGGAAGGAAGCAGGATGTCTCAAGGGCAACAGTTGTGCGCAACCAAAGATGGTTACTGGAAGTTTTTGGGCAACAAAGTAACAACTTTCTAAAAATTGCCATGTATAAAATAGTTACTTTAAACTCAACTTGGGCATCAAGTTGGATTTAATGCAATCATGTTTTGATACCTTAAAGTTTCAACTTAAGTAGTCCCATTTTGAAGTTAGCAATACTGAGCGGTCAGTGTGTAACTCCACACTAACCAATGGGGCTACTAGTCTTAATACAGTGAAAACGACAATGCAGGGTTTTTGCGGTCAGGACATGTAATACCTAACTGATATCCTTCTCTTTAACGTAATGCACCCGTCTTTGAGGCTCGTTAGACCTTTCTTTGATGTGACTTACAAATATTAAAATGGAAGGTTTGGGTTTTGCCACAGGTTGAAATGGCACAGTAGAGTTAGCAGTTTTAAAGCCAATGCCAGGGTGGGTGAGATGTTACACCTTGTCACACTTGTGGTGACACAGTAAGTGTTGCAGTCCATGAGGAACACTTAAGGCATAGACCTTGGGTACATCAGGTGTCATAAATTAGGGACCAATGCACTAGTAAACTTATACCAATTGGAGATAAGCCAATTAAACATACCATTGTAAGGTCAGACCCCATGCACTGATGCCTGGTCTGAAGGGCCCACAGGCACTAGAGAGTAATAGCAAAACCAAAGAAGATGGACGGAATGTTAAACAATGCAAGCACTCACCCCCAGTCAAATGATCTGGGTTTAATCCATCATCATTCTTTAGCTCACTCCACCACGACAGTTCAGACAAGGTCATATGCAAATCAGTCTGACCCTGCGCCTCATGGGAACAGTCCAGCCCGAACTGCCAAGCCATGTATTCCCTGGATCGGAAACAATCATCCTGGGACCGGTTTCTGGCTAACCAGCTGTCATCAGCCAGGCTAGCTAGAATCCAGTGGCAAAGTGAGCAAGGGACCCACGTCTGGGCAAATGAATGGTGGCGTGGTGATCAAAATAACGATGGATTAAACCCAGATATGTGACCGGGGGTGAATGTTTTGCGAATGTGCAACATTCCGTCCATCACCTTGTGTGTTTTGCTGTTCGCCCTATGTGGGAAGGGTATGCCCAGACATGGGTCCCGTGCTCACTACGCCACTGGAGTCAAGCTATCCTGGCTGATGACGGCTGATAGCCAGAAACCGGTCCTAGGAAGCTTGATTCCGGTGCAGGGAAGACATGGCTTGGCAGTTCGGGCTGGACTGTCCCCATGAGGCACAGGGTCAAGACTGATTTGCATATGGCCATGTCTGAACTGCGGTGGCGTGGTGAGCAAAATAACGATGGATTAAACCCAGGTCTGTGACTGGGGGTGAATGTTTTGCCAATGTGCAACATTTCGTCCATCACTTTGTGTGTTTTACTAGAGTAATACACAGCACTAAATTAAGAACAAGCATTGGAAATGCAATAGGTCTCACATTAAGAAAGTTTGAGCGATTGGTATTGTAAATGACACTTTTTTTTATTTATGTGTTGGTTTTGAAAATAGCCAAATTAATAGCTTTGTCAGTTACAATGTCAATAGTTTTAACTTTCGCAAATGTGACACCTATAGCATTTGTAATGCAATGTGTGTTGTATTTACGTGACTTAGATGTATTGATATTACAAATAACAATGGCTTTTAATTTTGTAAATAATTAATACTTCAATAAAATGTATTGTAATTTATAATGGCAATAGCTTAAACGTTTGTAAATAACTTTTGTGAAGATTATGTTCAGTGTATTTTATTGTGACGAAAATTCAAGAACATTGCATTTGCACACACACACACACACACATATAGATGTGGTGGTGGTGGATCTAGGGGATATGGTGGTGGTGGATGTGGTGGTGGTGGTGATGGTGGATGTGGTGGTGATGGTGGTGGATGTGGGGGTGGATGTGGGGGTGGATGTGGTGGTGGTGGTGTATGTGGTGGTGGTGGTGGTGTATGTGGTGGTGGATGTGGTGGTGGTGGTGGATGTGGTGAAAGTGGTGGTGGATGTGGTGGTGGAAGTGATGGTGGGTGTGGTGGATGTGGTGGTGGATGCGGTGGTAGATGAGGTGGTGGATGTGGGGGTGGTGGTGGATGTGGTGGTGGTGGATGCGGTGGTGGTGGATGCGGTGGTGGTGCATGCGATGGTGGTGGAAGTGGAGAAGTGTGGCTCAGGGGTTAGAGGCGGCAGACCTGGAGCTTGAGTTCGGCCCGGGACCGGGACCAGGGTTCAATTCCCCGCCTCGGCGGGTCTTGGGCTCAAAAATTCCACGGACTCGTTAATTCTCGCTCCGGTGCCTTCTCGACTCACGGGTTCACACTCTGCGACTCTGGGCAATAGCTTGCTTAATCTCCACAACGGCCCCTCGCGGTGGGATGCCTGGCTTTCACCTTGTGGATACCCTGCCAGGGTTATCTCACAGGGGAATACCAGGACGGGTTCCCTAAGCAAGCGCTGAGATGCCCCAGGGTAAGTCGTGCGCTATATAAGTTTCATTCATTTCATTTCATTTCATTTCAAGTGGTGGTGGATGTGGTGGTGGATGTGGCGGTGGATGTGGTGGTGGATGTGGTGGTGGATGTGGTGGTGGTGGATGCAGTGGATGTAGTGGTGGATGTGGTGGTGGTGGTGTGGTGGATGTGGTGGAGTGTGGCTGAGGGAACAGACGGCGATTTGGTGATGTGCACGCGCATTTTAGGTCAATGCGCTTGCGCATTGACCTAAAAGCCACGGGCACAGCACCAAATCGCCCAGTTAGTTAAAGTTTGTTTAAAGCCCTATAGTCTCGCTTCTCTATCAATGCGCATGCGCATTGATAGGTCACGAGACCTAAAAATCATTGAACGACATTTAGCAACTATATAGGCAATGACAAACAGCAACACAGAACCTCCTTAAAAGCTTTACTGACTTCTATTGTTTATAGACATCCGTCTCAGGCAGACCACGGTTAGAAAAACAAATCCACTACAGTGTTAAAAAACCTGTTGTAGAAAAAACATTAACAACTTTTGACATATGTATGTAATACCGTCAACCTCCTGGCGAATTTCATATTGTAATATTTGTGACAGTTATAAGATGCCTTGGGGGTATTTCATGGCTTCATTTGAACTTCCAGTGTCTACATGGTACTAAGTAACTAAAGAGTGCTTTGAAGTCATAAGATGAAACCAGCGCTAAATAAAACAAGAGTCAATACACAAATACAGAAGTAATGGCATGGAGCGGGGTAAGGATGCATTCATTACATGTTGGGTATACAGCTTGGCACTGATTCAGAACCTCAGCTTTCACATAGCCACAATTTGAAGCAAACTTAGCCACTGATTCTTTTTCATAAAACACAAAAAGAAAGTTATATAATTCGCCATTAAAGGATAAAAGTGCAAAATGAGAAATTCTAGCTCCCACTTTTGTAAACACAGGAATCCCTCTCAATTGGGCCTAATGTTTGCTGCAATTCATATGCAAGGATACTAAAATGAGTTGTCCCTCTGTAACCAAGTTAGTGATTGGCAAAAATAAGATTCAAGAGACTATCAAAGACTTAGTTATTTTTTCGTCACACACACGTTAGCGAGAGAGCATGGGACGATTTTGGCTCCACTGGAAATGTCAGTGGAAACTGAGAAAAAAAAAGGTCTACCATTTCAATATTTTTCAGATTTGGGGAAGATTTCAGCACGTTCACCCATAGCTAGATGATTCAAGATATTTGTTCCAGATTGGACTTGGTTTGAATAAGGCACTGTTTACACAACGTTTTCTGTGTTTTGAAGTGTTTGTAAATGTAACCTTTTAGTGCACACGAAAAGTTTAAAAATAAATTAACATTCAAATAATCGAGCCACGTGGAGCAAGTGTGAAACGAAAAAATCCTTTTGTCAGACCCTTGACAGAAACTGCAAGGATGGAGCTCTTTGAAATGAAAGTCTCCTGCAGTTAAGTCAACTCCTCAATGTATCCCATTCACACAAGACCAGAAATGACACTTTCACTGCGTGAAAATCAAAGGCAGCGTGGCCCCATTAGCGCTGCTTTCTTGAAAAGATATACACACAATTAAAAATATGTACGGCGAGAGAACAAAGCACAACAGCATTCCCAATAAGCCAAGCTTTTTTGCACAAATCGACCTTTGTTGCCAAACATCTGAGGCATAGACGGCGGAAACCAAAACAAGAGAGACTTTTTAATGAACTGCTAAGCAGTTTTTTTTTTAACAAAAGGCAGGGCGGGAGACTGCTCGGCTAGGATTCCCACACCCCAGCATGTATGGATTATGTCTTCTCATCTTGGGTAATGGAGATGCTTAGCAGTGGCACACAATCCTCCGCGCGGATCAGGTTCCATTTAAACAACGAGCAGCACATGAAAAGGGGATAGAGAGCGCCACCTGCAGGCAAGCTGCGCACGTACAGCCACTTCGGAAAACGCACAGAGCACACAGTAAACATTCTCATAAACATTCATGCTGATGGGAGGTAATGGCTACCAGGTCCCGCTCGGGCCATGTCTAAGTCTTTTGCAAACTCTATGCACAGTTCTCAGATACCAGCTTTGTCTTTGCTATGTGCTCTCAAAATGTGATTGGTCACCATTCAGAAAAAACCTCACTCATTTCACTTGAGTTTTACACAATATTTGTAGAGTAGTATACAACCGCCTCAAAGGCAAATTACAAGAATTAATCAACGTCGTAATAGATAATCTCTAAGTATATTTCAGATACTGGTCAAATGCACCTTGACCTCGGATCGCACATGATGCTTTGTGTAGCGAGAGATCACATTTAAGAAAAGTTGAGGTCAGTCCACACTGGTGGCGTTTCTTACCCGATGTGATGGGTGCTAGGTGATCACAGTCTGAGAAGGGGGGGGGGGGGGTGGGGGGAGAGGAGAAATGCGACACGGCGGGCAGGGGAGGGGGCGGAGCGGGGAGAGGGTGTGAAAGCAGCAGGGGCCTGGAGTGCGGCTGAGGGAACAGACGGCGATTTGGTGATGTGCACGCGCATTTTAGGTCAATGCGCTTGCGCATTGACCTAAAAGCCACGGGCACAGCACCAAATCGCCCAGTTAGTTAAAGTTTGTTTAAAGCCCTATAGTCTCGCTTCTCTATCAATGCGCATGCGCATTGATAGGTCACGAGACCTAAAAAGGGCAAAAAGTGTTTGGCTGGAGCCTGAAAAAAGGGCCTCTCCTCACACTTATCTACATAATTAAGAATTGCTTTTGTCTTTTTACTACAGACAACCAAACAGTATAGCATTTCACTTATTTTTATTTTTGAGTAAGGCCTTTTTAAACAACAAAAATCAATAAGCAGCAGCATATTACATGTTACAGGTCTTCATACATCATGATGTCTTCTCATAAGTAGTCATTTATATATATAAAAAAGGACGTACGTATGTGTATATATGTATATATGTATGTATGTATGTATGTATGTATGTATGTATGTTCTAGCATAACTCAGGAACGCCGACCGATATTAGTGTGGAGTCCATAGTTTTCTGTGTCGCTGAGTAGAAGAGTGACACTCCTGATGCTGTTTAAGTCCAAGTTCAGCCCCCATCGGCGTGGAGGGTGTGAGAAGGGGTGAAAAATAGTATGGACAAAATAACCGAGATTTGTGTCAAATCCATAGTTTTCGTGACATTTAAGCCAACGTTTTGTCGAATACAACTCTGTAGAACATTCAGGCAAGTTTTAGAAACAATTAGAACTCTGTAGAACCTTCTACAAGGTTGGGGAGGTGGAAAGAACTCTGCAGAACGTTCTAGAAGGTGATGAAAATTAATAGAACTCTGTATAAGCTACATAAAATTACTCTGATTTAACACTACTGATAGAATTAATTCCCTCTCCTGTCTAATAGAATTTTGGGATAAATAAATACCCTGGCAACGCCGGGTGAGCTAGTTATAAATATTTTCTCAAGTCAGTTACATTTCATTGAAGCTTTAATATGGAATTTTCTAACAGCAAGAATTGTGTGACTGCTTTGTTTTTCCAAATAATGTGTTCTTGGTGCACATTCTTTTTCTCCGGTGTGTGTCTACACGTACAAATAAATTCATGTTAAAAGTAGTGTCTTATGAAAGCACAAACAATTGTCATGAAGAGGAAATGTTAGACAGTAAGTTAATAGGGTAATACAGACTAAAAAACAAAAAGCTCTTGGCCTGACACAATGTCAATGATGATCTTTACCGTCATACTTTCAACAATTACCCACACAATTATATTGATCACTCACGTACCCCTGTGCAGGGAAAAACGACAATGTGTATAATATGAAGAAATTGTCAAATAATAGAAACAGGTGAAAGAGAGAACTCATATTTTGGATTTGTCTTCTGGAAACACCTTTGTATCCATTTTATCTCCCAAATACTGATATATTTTAAGTCCCCTTGCTGTACTAGTATTCCATATTCTAGGCTATGAGTTTTCTACAATGAAGATATTCTCAGATTATTTTACAAGACCTGCATTCTTGTGAAGCTTTTCTCATGTTTGACACCATGAATTGCCTTTAATGAAGAAATCTGAATGAAGCTTTTTCCAAATTCGAGCAAGGAAAAGGTTTCTCAACAGTATGAATTATTTGATGTATTAACAGTGATTTCTTATCACTGAAGCTTTCCCTACATTCTGTGCACGGATATAGTTTCTCACCAGCGTGGGTTATTTGATGTCTTAAGATAGCTTTCTTCTTAGTGAAGCCTCTCCCACATTCAGTACACCAATACAGTTTCTCACCCGTTTGGATTCTCTGATGCTTCAACAGTGTGCCCTTCAAAGTAAAGCTTTTCTCGCATTCTGTACACGGATATGGTTTCTCACCAGTGTGGATTATCTGATGCTTTACCAGAGTGCCTTTCTCAGTGAATCTTTTCCCACATTCTTCACATTGAAATGGTTTTTCACCAGTATGAATTCTCTGATGTATCAACAGTGATTTCTTGTCAGTGACATTTTTTCCACATTCTACGCACGTATATGGTTTCTCACCAGTATGGACTCTCTGATTTTTCAATAGTGTGCTCTTCTGAGTGAACCTTTTTCCACATTGTGTGCAGTGGAAGGGTTTCTCTCCAATATGGACTCTCTGGTGTTTCAACAAACTATGTTTTAATGAAGCTTTTGACACATTCTGTATACTGATAGGGTTTCTCACCATTATGTAGTCTCTGGTGTATCAACAGTGTGTTATTTGCAGTAAAGCATTTCTCACATTCTGTACTCTGATCGGGTGTCTGATGCGTCAACAGTGTGCCATTCTCACTAAAGTATTTCCTATATTCTGTACAGTGATGGGGTTTCTCACCAGTATGGGTACTCTGATGAATGTACAGTATGCTATTCCACGTGAAGTTTTTTTCACATTCAGTACACTGATGGGGTTCCTCACCACTATACATTAGCTTATACTTCATCAGTGTGCCCTTATCAATTAATCTTTTTCCACTTTCTGTACAGTCGCATGGTTTCTAACCAGTATGGACTATATGGCAAAAGTAATTTCTTCTCAGTGGAGCTTTTCTCACATTTATTACACTGAAAGGGTTTCTCACCAGCACGGATTGTCTATTGCTTCACCAGTGTGCCATTCTCAGTGAAACTTTTCCCACATTCTGTACAATTGTAGCGTTCATCACCTGTAAAGACTCTCTGGTCTCTCAACAGCTTCTTTGGTTCAGGTGAGCTTTTCCCACATTCCGTACACTGGTATGACCTATCCTCAAAAGGAATTATTTGATGCCTCAGTGCAGGTTTAGCCTCATTTCACATGCAGCTAGATTTTCTCACCTGTAAGCATTCTCTGATATTTCAACAAAAATGTTTTTTGGGATCACGCTTTTCTCACACTCCTTACACTGGTATGGTTTATCCTCAGGAAATTCAGATTAACTGCACTAATTCCACATTAGAATTACAATTGTTGGAGTGCTGAGTGAAGTTTTTCTCCCATTCAGCACTAGTTTGGTTTCTCACTAGAACAGATCATCCGAGAAAAATGTGTCTGAGGTACAAATTCATAGCAAATGTTTTCTCACTCAGCGTTCTGAAAGAGATGATCTATGGTGGTGCATCTTTAAAACTGTCCATAAAGATGAGCTCTACCTGAGCTTTTTCTTACACTAGACCTGTGTTTCTTTCCTGAATATATATTGTAGGGTCTGTATCCAAGTCCAACCTCCAGCTGAGTATTTTCTCAGACTCTACACACTGATATGATTGATCATCTGGTAATGCGGACAAGGTCTTTTCTGGTGCTGGGATAATGCAGGTCTCTTTATCAGGGTCTTTGATTCTGCGAATGAGAAACAACTCTCGGTGAGGGTGGGAATGAACTCCGGTATCTGCTTTCAACAAAGGGACAATACAAGACCGAGAAACTCTATGAGGAAAAATAATTTTGAAGGGGAGAGGCACAGGAGGAAGGTGCAGAGAAGCAACAGGGGCTGCACTTGAGATACTAAGGTTTCGTGTCACAGTTAGAAAACTGTACTTTACATTGATGCTCTAACTGCAACTGGTAAACTTTTCAAGATCTTACTGAAATGAAATGAAATTAAATGAAATGAAAAGAAGATTTATTGAGCGCTAAAGCTGCCCTGAGGCGTCCAGGCACTAAAACTAAATAGAGTGCCTTTAAAAGAAAACAGAGGGGTTCTAATTACTGAAATAGAAAAGTTTTAAGCTGCTTACGAAAGCTAAGCAGGTTAGGGTTCGTTCTCAGATGGAGGGGGAGAGTGTTCCACAGCTTTGAAACATTATAGGAGAAGGAACGGCCTCCTGCTCTGGATCTCTGAATTCTAGGAATCTTGGCCAGAGATGCAGATGATGACTGGAGCATTTTATTGGGTAGATAGAGGGAAATCAGAGGGTGATTGATTTCTGGACCTAATTTCCAAAAAGCTTGGCGAGCAATACACAAAGATTTGAACTTCACTCTTTCCCTGATGGGCAACCAATGCAGAGCTTTTAACCCCGGCTTTATGGGGGTTCTTCGTGGGATGCCAAGTAGTGCTCGAGCTGCACAGTTTCGGGTTCTTTGCAGTTTTTGCAGGCTATACTCTGGCGCCCCAAGATACAGGGCATTATTGAAATCCAGGCGGGATTGAACAAGGCCTTGTACTACTGGCTTTGTGAAGTAAACTTCCATAATGTAATCAATATTGGATTACTTCTCCGAGCATGTGTTGCAGTATTTCATATTTAAGGAGCTGGTTCATACCATTTCAGACCTACAATGTCCTAAAGCAAGTTAGTTATCTCCCATAAAGCAGTGATATGAGGACAATTCATGCCATTTCAAAAATCCATATAGAGATTTTGCAGTTGAATCTTTCTCTGCTCGTACTTCTTGACTATCTGGGTAAGAAAGCATAAATCAACCAACAGAGAATAGACACAGCAACTGGTCTCTGGAGGAAAATATTCTATATTCAGAAACCCACTACTAGTGAACAACACACATCAGTGAATCATAAATCACGCAAGAATACATGGGAGTAAAAATCCAAGAATTATTTATCAATCAATCAATCAATCATTTGTAGAGCGCACTACCCACCCGCGAGGGTCTCAAGGCGCTAAGGGAGGGGAGCTGCTACCGTTTGAACAGCCACGTCTTGAGAAGTCTTGTGAAGGTCAGCAGGTCTTGGGTCTGTCGCAGGTGGATGGGGAGGGTGTTCCATGTCTTGGCAGTGAGGTGGGCGAAAGATCTGCCGCTGGTGGTCGTTCGGTGAATGGGTGGAACGGTGGCAAGGGCGAGGTCAGTGGAGCGAAGCTGGCGGTTGGGAGTGTAGAAGGTGAGTCGTTTGTTGAGGTATGTTGGTCGGCGTCGTGGAGTGCTTTATGATCCAAACACAGGCAGCCCTACCTCACATGGCACATGTGGGATCCAAAAAAGCCATGGCCTGGTACTGTGAGGAAGGGTAGGCAACATCGTTCTCTCGCCGGAAAAGTATCCAGGACCACGAGAGCCTTCCAACGTAAGTTAAAACCCATAGGAAGACAACTCACACCCACCAGAAATCTTTTCCTGAAGGTGTTCCCACACCATAACACCATGCTGTTTCAAGGGAATAGGGATTCGGGGAAGAGGTGTGATAAAGGGTTAGGGGGATCTGGGAAGGTGACACCTTTAAAGAGGACTTTATTTGAAACTAAAGGACTAAAACTCCCACTTGTATGAAACTTTGCAAAAAGGGGTGGCCATCTTTGAACGCCTCTGATTTGAATTAGACTCTACATTTTGGAAGCCTTCTTGTCCGATCTAGGCACTTCTTTGCATGCTACCAATACAGATAGGGTTTTATTCTCTCATAGTCCCTGCATTAAGAGCCTTACTTTTTCTTCTCGAGAAATTGCTCTTTTCCATCAAGTGATAGCCTGATGTATCTGCCCATCCCTCCTGTTGTACTCCCCACCACCCTATGATTTTGGAGTGCGCTCATCCCCCCCCTTTGGGGTGTACCTGCTCACATTTATGAGGTCCCTCTCTCCTTGAGCAAAGGACATAAAATTAGAACCTATGGATTTTAATGCCTTCATTATTAGGTACCCTCCTAATCACTCCAAAAATGCATTAAAAAGACTCAAACGCCGGATCCTCAAATTTCACCCTGAAACACTCCTCTCTGAACCATACTTAAGCTCTAGTAAGAGATCACTAATTAATGACCTCATCTTTTACAGAAAGATGTGTACAATGGAGGAATGTTCTATATTGAGATGAAATGAAAGAAGGTGCTTATATAGTGCATGACTGTCACTCTACGCGTATCCTGGCGCTTAGATCGAAGAAGCCATTATAGCAATGGAAACAGCTTTTAGAGATACGATCTAGCATTTGCTCCTAGGGAACAGCCAGGTTTTCAGACTCTTCCTAAAACAGGTCAGCGAATTGATCTGTCTAAGGTTCTGAGGCAGCTCATTCCATAGGCACGCAGCCACCACACCAAATGCTCTGCCCCCCAACCTAGATTTCTTAAATCTAGTAGGCGTAATCAAGTTAGCACTAGAGGATCGAAGTTGCCTCCTGGGGTTATACCAGGTGAACCGCTCTTGTAGAGGAACAGGTCCCAAACGGTGAACCGCTTTGTAAACAATACAGAGAGATTTAAAACAAATTCTCTCCTTAATGGGTAGCCAATGAAGATCACTCAAAGCCATAGCTGTAGAGGACCTACGCTGTCTGTTAAGCACCAACTTTGCGGCCATAGACTGGACTCTCTGCAGCCCCTGCACAATATATTGCTGTGCACCTAAATATAGAGAGTTACAATAATCCAGTCTATTTAGGATTATACTCCTTACTACCAAGGAGAGATTATCGTTTGGAAGTAGTGGGAGAATCTTCCGTAGCAAGGAGAGGCAGACACTGATGGTTTTATTGGCCTGTGATTCCATTTGGAGGTTTCCATCCACCCAGACACCCAAGTTGCCCACCGTTTTGGCAGGAGACAAAGGTTCATCCTCAGAAGTAAGCCTGAATTCTGTCGGCAGAGGACGCGATACTCTAGTAGCCGGGCAGAACACCACCTCTGTTTTCCCCCCAATAAACTTAAGAGTGTTTTTCCTAAGCCAACCAGCGGTCTGGTGCATGCACTCCTGAAAGGTATCCATGGACACTGCTTGTTTCTCTTCCAGAGAGAACACCAGTTGAGTGTCATCTGCATAGTTGACTAGGTCAATTCCATAGAATTTAATAACGGAGAACAGGGGGCGCAGGTATATACTGAAGAGGATGCTCCGAATTACCTACTCCAGGAAAACGCATCATGGTCTTAGTCTGGCTGTCTCTCCCTCGCCCTTCTGCAGTTCTGACATTACCATACTTCTATACAACAATGGGAACATTTTAATTCAATCCTCGAATAACAAACTAGCAATTGTGGATGATATTTTCCTTATCCTCAAGGAGGTGGTGATCAATAAGAACTCACATCCCAGCCAAAGCCAACCCAGCTCTCCTGGCGTCGCTCTCGCACCCCCTTTAAAGCCCATGTTTACCCCAGAATCACTCCGCCCACTCCCCTTCGCTAGCGCTTGCTACCCCACCTATTCCTCTGCCCTATCTACCTTAAAGTTCTCATATCCGGCTGGGCTGGAGAATTAATACGCGACTCACCAACCCAGTGCACATGCTCCCCCTTTCCCTATGATGGCAAGCATAAATTCCCTAAACACTGGAGCCTTTGCCTCCCGTTGTCTCTGTCTCCTATCCTCCAAACTGTCCAGCGAAGGTTCCCCAGTTACTCCCACAGCTCCCCCTGTGCCCAGAAGTTCTCCATTTCTAAATCTATATCCCCTTACATGATTACCCTCAAACTGGTCCCAGGATGCTTCTTCGGGATGGACTGTTCCCATGAGGCACAGGGTCAAGACTGATTTGCATATGGATTCAAACCAGATCTGTGACTGGGGGTGAGTGTTTGAAAAGCTTCAGCGCTCCGTCCATCATCTCCTTGTGTTTGCTTGGTTTTCCCTAAGTTAACAGGGTATGCCCAGGTGTGGGTCCCTTGATCGCATTGCCACTGGATTCAAGCTAGCCTGGCTGATGAGGGATGTTACCCCGAAACCGGTCCCCGAATGCTTGTTTCCGGTCCAGGGAAGACCTGCCTTGGCAGTTCGGGCTGGACTTTTCCCATGAGGCACAGGGTCAAGACTGATTCACATATGGCCAGGTCTGAACTGAGGTGGCGAAAAGAGCTACAGAACAATGATGGATTCAGCCCAGATCTGTGGCTAGGGAGGAGTTTCAGCGCTCAGTCCACCATCTCCTTGTGTTTGCTATGATTACCGTCATGTCTCTAAATATCTCTCCCTCAGCACATAATACCCCCCCCCCTTCCCCTAATCTCATCTTCACTCCGTCAGTCCCCCTGCAAGACCTCCCTGACCTACAAATACTCCACGCCTCAGATAATGGCTTCTCCTTTCAACTTGGCCTCCCCTCTCATCCGGGCCTCACCCCCAACCCATGACAACCTGTCACAAGGTCTCTTGGGAATCAGGCCTTGACGAGATTTCACTAGGCCTGCTCCATCTCAAGGATGAACTTCAGAGACTTACATCCATCACCACAAATTTGCTGCTCACTCATGGGCCCAATAGTGAAATGATGAGTCGAACAGGTTTCCAAATAGTCATGCTGCCTTCCAACGTCCATCACACTCCTCATTTTAGCTCAAAAACGGAAACCTTCTCCAGCGCTTCCTCTCGACCCATGAGACTGAATGATGGTTTATCTGACAGTGACATGCATGTAGTTCTGGTCTCTTACTGCCACTCGAAAGATACAAAGAAGGACTGTCAAGGTCCAATTCAAATCATCCAGGCCAACCCTTACAGAGAACCTAGCTACAATCACAGAGCTGTAAGCAGTCGCAACCTCAAGCTTATTAACATTTCTCAGTCTGCCACTAACCACACCAAAAACCAACTGAAATGAATGCTCCTTAACTGCAGATCGGTTGTCAAACCTGATATTTATGAGCTCATCCTTGCACTAGTTCGATCTGGTTACCCTCACGGAAACTTGGTTAAACAACTCATCTCCTATTTCAGACTTACTAGTCCACCCTAGTCAGGGCATCACTCGACTAGATAGAACTAAGAAACCTGATGGGGGAACAGTCTGCATCTACTGTAACACCTTCTCTGTGATTCAGTCAGAAACTGCCACTCTGCCCAGTCGGTGAATGTTAAACGTCATTTGTATAGTGCACACATACTCCAGGGAGTGTCCCGGCGTTGAACGTTGGAAAGCCTGCAAACTGCAAAAGAAGAAGTCATTGTCTTATTCTGTTCGTTTGGTCAGCCAACTTTTTATCTTTTCCTGAAGACAGGAAGCTCTGAGATGGCATGGAGTTCCCTAAGGAGTTTATTCCATGCCTTCAAACCAAGAAATCAGAAAGATCTTCCACCAGTTCTGGCCCGGCATATTTTAGCAATCCTGGCTACTTAGCCCCCACAGAGATCTGCGGTCTTCACACAGCTACTAAGCTGTGTAAAGACCGCAGATCTCGGGGGGGGGGGGTGATTGGGGGTGCATACGCATATATTCTCCTCCTCAGGTACACAGGTCCCTTCCCGTGGCAGGCTTTATGTGCCAGGACCAATCTCTTAAAAAGAATCCTCTTTTTAATGGGCAGCCAGTGAAACACCCTCAAATGTGGGGCCATGTGTGTTCTTGGCTCACTGTCAACCATCTCAAACTTAACGATGACAAAATGGAATTCCTCCTCATTACTTCTAACAACATAGTCAAGATCGACCTTTGGATGAAGAGTCTAACTGCCCTTAACTGTTCTCCTCGACTTTACTAGATCATTGGGAATTACAATGGACAAATACCCGAATATACAGGATCACATCAGGACTGTCATCAAAAGGAACAAATTATAAGATGAGCATTTTATGGAAACTAAAACCCTTCCTCCCACAGGACGTCTTTAAATTTGAAGTCCAAGCTCCTGTGCTGCTCAGGCTGGATTACGGACGTGCCCCACTGTTAGAAATGGGATTTCCAGTTGGCTGAGGCTTGCGCCAAAGTCAGGCAGAAACCACCATTCTACGTCAGGGCAAGGGAGTTACACGCCAAAGATAACCCCTGCTCACCCACTAGGCAACGTGGCGCGAGCAGTAAGGCTTATCCCGGAGGCTGTGTTAGTTAAGTGTTTGCGCGCGCACCCAGCAACAACACCCAAGGCCCACCACAAAGGAAACTCCACACCAGGTTCTATATAAAGATAGCCTTTGTATTGTACATAACACATTAGATAATAAATACACACCTTACAATGTGCCATAGGCACGGGCAGAATTTACAGGTGACATGGGCCACGGGCGCCACTGTCAGGAATAAACACTTTTAGATTTAGCACTTGGTAGAATTAGCACTTTGTAGGGATAACCCTTAGCACAGAGAACAATTGTAGAACCTAATAGCCAATGTAGCACACAACCAGTAACCACTGGTTAGAGGTAAGTACCACCTACGCAACTCTAACCACCTTAGGAAAATATCACGCAGGGAATCATTAGCATCACCTATGTTGGGAAAATCAACCTCCTAAGCATCACTATACATTTAGGGGTATAGGCATGAACACATTACACATGATGCTTCACAACATTCAGAGGTGTAGCGAAGAGAACACATGATGCATAAACATACATTCAGCGGTGTAGGGAAAAGCACATGACTCATAAAACACATTCAGCGGTGTAGGGATAAGCACATGACGCATAAAAACACATTCAGAGGTGCAGCACAGAATAATTGCGCAGAAATTACATAAGCCACAACCTGTGACTGTCCCCAGGCCAACTGGCCTCTCTGGGGCTAGGACGCCCTGTGTCCCAATGTCAGGGGCCTAAACGGAGCAGCTGCCCACTAAGTGCTGGGCAGCTGTGGAAACAATGGGGCCAACGTTGGAGCCTCGTGGGCTCAAGAAACAACACTGCAGGCTGGGAGCCTCGGGCTCTGAAGAAAGAATGACCAGTGTGGAGGGAGCGGCCCGCTGCCAGCTGGGGCAGCTCTACCACCCTGAATGCCCAGGCAACGTAGGAGTCCCTCCCGGGGGACTCGAAATAATTATGATGCCCAGGAGCCTCTCGGGCTCTGAAGAAACAATTGTGGTGCCCTGGAGCCTCTCAGGGCTCGTAAACAAATATGCCGCCAAGAGCCTCTGCGGCTCGAATTACTAATGCCCCTGAGCCTCTTGCCATGTCGTTGGAGTCCCCCCTCTGGGAACTCGGAAAAAATGGTGTGGGGCAACGGGGGAGCGGCCCTCTGTCAACCGGGGCCGCTCTGCCCTCAGAGACACTGCCCCCATGACGTTGGAGCCCCTCACTGGGGACTCAAAAGGAAATAGCCACTGGAGCCCTCCAGCTCCTTCAAAAACAGAAGAATAATGCGGGGTGGGTACACGCTCGGACAATGGGCAAAAGTACACAGGCACAACAATGGGCAAGAAGCAGCAAATAAGCGAGGTGGGCTCCCGCGCCGCAAAACTCACAAAAAGGGGGGATCCCCACGACAAGGAATCCCTCGAGGAAGGAAGGATCACAGCTCCGGGCACTAGGGGGCAAATCCAGCGCTCCCAGGCGCTGTAGGGCTTCAGCAAAGTAAAAGTAAAGCGCTTCTCCAGCGCTAGTGGCAAAATAAAGCTCTCCCAAGCGCTAGTGGCAAAAATAAAGCGCTCCGAAGCGCTATAGGGAAACTTAGCCACAAGTCCAGGCAAGGTCCTTTACGAAGGTAGGCAGGGGGGCAAGGCTGGGCCCAGGGGCCAGCTCACTGGGCCCTCCAGGCAGGAAGGCAGTTCTAGTGTCAGTCCTCCTGGTGCCCAGCAGCAGCAGGCCCCCCTCTTCAGATCAGGAACAGAGTAGAACATTTTGTAAGGGGACACAGCCCCTTTTTAAACAGTAAATCTCTTTGTTGTACAAGGTGCAGGGTGGGGAGAAAACCTGAAGCAACTGGTTTTGGAGCACTTTGTTGTGTTCAGCCACCCTTTCCATTCACCAGTCAGGCTAGGGTCATCAGTCGCACCACAGGGGGCGAGAGCCAGCATTGTGTGGGGAAAGCCCAGCCCTATTCAGGTCCCAGGTGCACCCCTCCCTCACATCATACATGCAGATCTCCCATTCACCACCGGGGCACACCCATCCTGACTCCTGGAGCCTGGCACACCAGCCAGCTCCAGCCAATCAGAAGCCAGATAGCCAATTCACATAACTTACACAAACATGCCCACTTCTAGAAGTGATACGAAAGGGGAATTTACCTATGCCTCTGCTAGTGATTGAAGAAACAATTAATGCATAAAGAAGGGTAAACCACCATTTATTAATTCACCCAGACATTTGATTTATGTCATTTACTTTTTGTTGAATTATAAAACATTAAACATTTCAAGTCAGGGAGAGATCATCATCAACTTCACATTATGCCATACATCATTGTTGAAAAAGAAAAAACATATATACAATTAATGTGTAAGGAATAAACATACAATACAAATGTGCTCTCAAAAAACAAATCAAATTGAACATATCATTAAACAGTTGCCAAATAACAGTAGATAAGAACTGCGATTGACCCATAAAATGATTTCCAGGGGGTAAACCTTATTTAATACCACCCAACATTCCTGTTCCAATGTTGCTAAAGTTCGGTATTGTTTGACACCAAGAATGTGACGAATGCCGATGGCAAAATTTGTACAAGTAATCAATAACTAAATGCTGACGCGTTTCGAGTCCCACTGTACTAATCACAGGACTCTCTTCAGGGCAGGATAAGTCCTATCCACAGGAACTTGCAAGACCAGGAATTTACTGGTCTTATTAGAATGTCATCAAATGGCGTGGGTGTCAACCTTAAATTTTTGTCGGTACATCCAAATGAAAACTCGAAGAACGAGTTAAATAAAATCCCAATGTCGTGTGCTCTTTGTTTATTTGTTTCAAGACGTCAGTTAGGCGGGAGGTAATTACTTCTGTCAAACGGCCAAAGACTGTATCCGTTAGTTGTAGAACTTGACGCGGTGTTAAATTCTATACTTGTTTTAAGGCGTCAGGGGCGGGAGGTAGTTACTTCTATTGAATGGCCAGAGACTGTATCCGTTAGTTGTGGTACTTGACGCAATGCCAATTTCTGTCGCCAGCGGTTTGGGGCACTTCCACACTAGACACAATCATGCCGCACACATCATCCCGCAGCATTTAATCACACGAGTCCGCACATACCAAACTTGTGCTTGCACTCCCCACGTATCAGGAACATGGACACATACATTCCCCATGCATTCCTATGGGAGGGCAGGCCAACCTCACTACACGCACGCACTTTACCCTGGGACACAGTGGTAAAGTGAGCAGAAACCAAAAATCACAACCACCAATTCACATTAATAAGGAAAAGGTTTAGGGGTGAACCTGCCAGAAGGGCCAAGTCCAACACCCACTATGCAGCCTGCCTAGATACAAGCTGCCTCCCACTCCTCCCTTCCCAAGGCCTTCCTTAACACTGCTGCCAGACTTGCCACCGGATTAAAAAGAAATTAGCACATCTCCCCGGATCTAAAATCCCTGAACTGATTCCGTTATGAGACAAGAATACAGCTAAAGATTGCGTGCATGACTCAAAGCCCTAGATTTCAATACCTCCAGGTATTTGGCACAAAAGCTATAACTATTGGGAGGGGGATCATCACGAAGTGCTAGCACTCTGCTACTGAAATCACAACTTTTCCAGAAAAAGAAAAAACGTGCTATAGAGCCTTCTTGAGTCTTGCCCCGAAGTTTTTGAACTCCCTGCCTCCGGATGTCTGCCTAATTTCGTCTACCTCCTCCTTAAAAAAAAAAAAAGTGAAAACATTTCTGATGAACACATTTTTGCCTTAAGATTACACTTTTTGTTTATTGATTTTATACCTGCCTGTTATTCATTTGCTGATTTTGACTACTACATTGCTGACTCCCAATGGAGGTAAAAAGTATTATTTTGTTAATCCTCAATGTTAGTTCCATAGTAGTGTATGCGATTAGTTATTGATCTCACACCTATATCCTACATACCCCTTTATGTAAAGCGTACTGATACCCACTAGGGTCATGTTCGCGCCATGTAAAACGCCATAAATAAACAAGCATTGGAAATGCAATAGGTCTCGCATTAGGAAAGTTTGAGCTATTGGTCTTATAAATGACATTTTTTTTATTTATGTGCTGTTTTTTAAAATAGCTAAATTAATAGCTTTGTCATTTACAATGCCAATAGTTATAACTTTCACAAATGTGACACCTATAGCATTTGTAATGCAACATGTTTTGCCCACACTCACAGTAGTGTTAAAGACGTGCTAAGTAATACTTTCACGAACGTGTGACTCCGTCTTAGAAGGCTGTGAATGTGCTTGTGGCTGAGAATTGCATGGAAGTAGGGCCAACAAGAAACAACTAGTAAATGACATTGCCTTTTATTTATGTTATAAAAACGAAAACAAAAATAAAAGGCATGGTTATTTACAATATCAATAGCTCAGACTCTCATAAATGCAAGACCTATTGCATTGCAAATGCTTGTTTGCTAGAACCTCTTTGTTGTCTGTTGTGAGGAGCTGAGTCTTTGTTTATTTTCTTTTGAGGTCAGATAGCTCAGTGGGTTAGCTGCATGTTGTTGAGATCTGTCCTCATAGTGTGCGCTGCAAATTCACCCCCATGCTCCATTCAGTTTGGGTTTCTTCTGGGTTAGTACAAACCGTACAAACCGTACAAACAGTTATGAAATGTAAATATTAGAAAGCAGCTACGAGAAAGGATTAGTAAAATCTTGGAAATTATTCCATTGAAGGACACATTCATTCAAATAACCTGGGCAGTGCAGTCTTATGTTGTTTGACATTCTGTAAAACGGTCTGCTTTGCATTTTCTTGAGGACGTTGTTTTTGTTCAAAGCGCTAATCTACCAACTTGCTTAAAAACCGAGCTCAGTATCTAAACCTCCCAGGATCACAGGTGGTTGTCGCATGTCCGCCGCCGACCGGAAGGTAATCAGTCAATTAATGAGGTCATCGAAGATGCTGTTTAGACTCACTCTCTCAGGCTGATGCAGAGATTGACAAAATTAGTTCCATTGGTTTAGGTAGTTGGTGGAGGTGACATATGTTGCTTAAAGCGCAACCAATTAGTAAGCGCTATGTAAAGAAAAGCATTGGCAAAGCCAAGCGTTCCTGCCTCCCGTCCCCCCAGAGCAAGCCTATCAAATTTGTCAGTTCTTTTTGCTAATCTTGTGCCGCATCAGCAATGTGTAAAAAAAAAAAAAAAGTAATAACATTGACACACCCAGTAGATTTTGCTTAGGCGAAACCGATTGGCTTTGTCAGTGCTTGTTGTAGAGAAGCCTTCTGCACAACTGCACTGTCAGGCGGGATACGCCGGCCAGAGCCACATTCCATGTTGGTGCAGCATCGCGCATGCACTTTGATCTCATCCCACTCTTCTTCAAATATGTTATTTATCTGTGGGAGCAGTGCGACCTTCTTTAAATGTACTGAAGCTTGGCGTTTAGTTAGGCGCCGTCGTGTCTAATCCGCCTGGCAGCGGCGCTCCAGGGCACTTGCACCTACGGTGTTTCAGCCTTTGAACAAACACACCTTGTCTCAATCACCTAATATTGTTGTCAATACTAGTAGCATTATTGCAGTGATCAAACTATGGGAACTGTGATGCAGCACAATGGGGGCGGGGTGAGTGAGTGTGAAAAACAAGGAGGAGAGTGGGTGGCAGGGAGTGGGCGCCAGGATGCCGCCTCATGTTTCACTTGCCTGAGGCACTAACAGAACTTCACAGAAACAACGGGTGGGGAGTGGAGCAGGGAATTTTCAACTGGTAAAGAATGAGGAGGGGATGGCGGGGTTAAAGGCAACACGGGAAATGGGTGAATTGAAAGCTTGGCACTTGGAGGAGTTTTGAGTTAGAATTGCAATAACCATTGAGCATAACTAGGGGAACAAGTTAAAAAAAATAAAGATAAAATAAAACGCGAGACACGGCCTGGCGGCCGTGAATAATTAGGGGAGGAGCTGGGGAACAGATGGCTGGCTTTGATGTGCACGGCCTTTGTGTCAATGCGCTTGCGCATTGAGCTTGCTTTTCACGGGCACTGGATGAAATCGCCAGTTTGGTTAACCTCTGGATAAGCCCCTATATTCTCGCAAGCTCAATACGCAAGCGCATTGAAAGGCGAGACCTAATAAATGAGTGCCACCGGCACCATTGCGCGATTTGCTGGTTGTAATGGTTTAACCAATCCAAGCAAACACAGCCAAGGCTTTTCCCCTTCAGATTAGGTCAGACTGCGACACATCAGATGCAGTCCCTGAACCGTATAGAATCCATATATCCAGGATATAATAACTGAGTCACGGGCTCACCACTACCTTGACTATAGTCTGCCAGCCATGCATGACATAGTCCCCGATTTTTAGGTGTCGCCTGCTAATGCGCTTGCGCATTGCTGGCGAGAAATATTGGGGCTTAACCAGAGCTTAACCATCAGGCGATTCCATGCAGTGCCCGTGAAAAGCGGGTGCAATCAAAGCCATCTGCCTCCATCCCAGAGGTATCCCCCAGCGTGCGCTCTGCCTCAGGCATTTCTCCTCCCCTAATTATTCACTGCCCACGGCCGGCCGGCCTTTCACTTTTTTTAATGTTTAACTTCTTCCTGGAGAATTATTTACAGGCGCTATAACAAATACATAGAAGCATTTTGCTGGTGACTAACATCTTTTATTTCCTCCGGGAAGGCATGTCTGTTTTCACAGTGGAATGCGTGGGACTTCTGTGTGGCAGTGAATTGTCTTGTACATGCTATTTCATTCGTCCTGGTGGCTGGGCTCTGTCTGTCCCCCATTCTGTGTCTAAAAGGGGATCGGAGATCAAAGGCTCTAGTGAGGTTTCTGATTCCTGCTGATTGATTGGGAACAGAAGTTCTGCCTGGCCGTGTTTTGCTTTTCATTGGAAGTCCATTGGTGGCTGACATTAATGCAGTTTCCTCAGCAGTGGCGTGCAAACATAACAAATGCTGCTCTCTTGCCGTTAACTTTCCGAACATATTTTAATTTCAACATTTGATCCAGCGTTCGGCACTTTTTGTATATTTTATCATCTCTCTGAGAGACCTTCTCGTTCAAGAGGCTGTGAGCCCAAAAGTTTCCATTTCTTCAAGGACGTATACTGAACTTTTAAGAAAAGGAATCATTTTAAGAAAAGGAATTCACAAATGCATCCCTATACATACATGCATGCATTCTTTAGTTCTGTTCCAGTTTCCTCTTCTCGCTCTTTCTCCCTCCCTCACCGCTCTGCATTCCTTCCTGCAGTCCATTATGCACAGGATTACGTATTTTTTTATCTTGTGAACTAGGATCTAGCAGTACTGGGCTACAGGCTTGTTTTATTCAAAGCAGAAGCATTGTCGCTAAGGTGAATATAAAACTTTAATGCTAGCAAGCACTCACCTAAAATATCACTTATTCCCAGAGAGTCATAACCAAGTCACATGAAATGATATATCAGTATCAGTAGTACAATACAGTCCATACTACTGATATCATCAATATCAGTAGTATGGACTGTATTGTAAAGGATATTTCCAGTGTTTCATATAGCGTTTGGAGACTGATTCAAAGTGTGCACTATTGTCCATCAACTAAAGGACCCAAGGCAGAGTCACATGCTGTGATGTGCCCAGGACTCCAGCTTGCTAGCTGCTAAGGGTTTTAAGGATACAATTCACATAAAAGCCATTGTGTCCCCATTTCAATTATGTGCACCGGTGCTCGTCTGCTCAAGTAATTTTTTTGGCAGCTTTTTATAGAGCTAACTGGACACAATGGCTTTACAGCGCTTTACAGTACAAACTGACTTCTGTGTTTTTAAACCACAGGAACATTGTGACTTGTCTAGAATCAAAGGGTGCTCATCTGAGATTTTGAGGCAAAAGTAATTTTCCACTTTTAATGTCGGCAGACCGGGCCATTCGGCTACATCTCCTACTTCACAAAACAAATACAAACGCAGTTGTTCCATATTTAGTGTACAAAATCACTTCATAAACACCACAGGAAAAAGTCCACTTTTTCCTTTAATAATAACTCCACTGCAAGCAAGCATTTGCAATGCAATATGGTCTCGCATTACTGTAAGTTTGGACTACTGGCGTTGCATTACTATTAGCAATGCCAATAGCTTAAACTTCCAGTAATGCGAGACCTATTGCATTGCAAATGCTTGTTTATTTTTTGGATCATCAATCTACCAATCACTAAGATTGGATGATCCCTTATTTTATCAACGAAGCATATCCAATAGAAGTAACCTGTTACCCAATTTGATTCAATATAGCGATACCGGAATTGATTGATAATTAATGCCACCCGGATAGGATTGGTAGATAATAAATAAGATATTCATCAACAAGGGGGCCTTTTATCTTTCTCCATCCCTGGCAATCGCTTCCAGCAATACAGCAATAGTGGCTTTTTCCTGAAGAAGGCGTAACTCACGCCAAAACGTGCGTCGAAAAATATACAGTTCTGCCACAACATTGTCTATTGTGTTTTATGGAATATAATGCACTTTTTATGGTCTGTATGATTTTTTTAATATATGCGTACAAAAAATTATTATGTATTAGACATTTGCACAATTGTCATTGAAATGTATGAATAAATGAATACAATATTTGTATACTTGTTTACATAATTTGTTTTGAACTCTTTCCTTGTTATTTTTCAACATAGTTATAATTGACTGCTAGACACAATTTTAGCATGTTTATTATTCATATGATTGTCTAGGAATATATTTTTCATTGTGTTTATTGATTTTATACCTGCCTGTTATTCATTTGCTGATTTTGACTACTATGTTGCTGACTCCCAATGGAGGTAAAAAGTATTAATTTGTTAATCCTCAATGTTAGTTCCACAGTAGTGTATATGATTAGTTCTTGATCTTTCACCTATATCCTACCTACCCCTTAATGTAAAGCGTTCTGATACCCACTAGGGTCATGATCGTGCCATGTAAAATTTCATAAATAAATAAATAAATAAATAAATAAAAGGAGCGCCACTGCAACCATTTCGCGATGTGCTGGTTGTAATGGTTTAACCAATCCAAGCAACACAGGCCGAGGGGTGCACTCCACAGACTCAAGCACTATGTCAGTAAGAGCAGTCACCACCTGCTCCCAGAGCTGTCTAACCTGCGCACACTGCCAAGCGAGATCCATAAACTCCGCTCCTCAGCACCACAATGCACACAATTGCCATTTACACGTAATCTGTATTTCAAAAATCGTACAGGAGTATAAACATTTGTTGAAAGTATTTAGAATTAATTATTCTCAAATTACAATTGAATGTGAGCATTCTTGTTAGTGTAAAACAGAATCTACGGTCCTCCGGGCTTACAGATTTATCCAGAACAGCGTTCCACTTCTCTAGGGTTGTGTGTACCTCAATCTATTTGTATCGCTGTGAGCACTATCCAAGTTTGCGATACGTTTCCTGCATGTGGTGCGAGTAAGTAGTGTCTGTAGAGTGTTAAGAGCCAGGAGTCCAGCAGGGAATTGAGGGTGCAACCCTCTCCCAGTAGTCTGTAGCTGGTGATATGTGAATGCCAGCAGTGGGGTCTGATGCTGTGTCTGCAGCAATTCTGCCATATCCCAAACTTCCCGCCAGCATACACATCCCCCATTGTCATTAATCCTTGCTCCCCAAGAACAGTAAGTGGCCCTGTTTCATGGGTGACTGATATATTTGGGTGATAACGCAGTGGGAGTGCTTGGGCATATAGTGGAAGCTTGCCGGCTCTGGTGTCCAGAGCCCTCCACGCCCTCGTGGTGCAGTTAATGGTGTTAATTTCCACTCTGGTATATCCCAGCACCTGTGTGGCAGACTGGCTACGAGTGAAAATAGGGTGTGTATCATCACTGTCTATCGTTAAAAGCGGCCGATACGAAGGGGGGTGGAACCAACAGTGGGCACATTGTGCCTGAGCGCACAGATACTATAGGTGTAAATTGGGAGCTCCGAATACATCCTGGTCATAGGGAATATTGAGCGTGTCTCAACCAATTCTAGACTGTTTGCCCGCCCAGGCTAGGGTTATCATGACTGATCAAAGTGTTTTAAACAAGCATCTGCAATGCAATAGGTCTCGCATTTGTGAGAGTTTAAGCTATTGGCACCGTCAATGAAAATGACTAATTTATCTGTTTTGATAAATTAACACATAAATAAAAGGCATTGTCATTTACAATGCCTATAGCTCAAACGCTTGTAAATGCAAGACCTATTGCATTTCAAAGAAGCGGCTGCCATTGGGGCTTCTTGGAAAGTGAAAGCGCGCAAGGCTTGCTAAATGTTGCGGAAAAGCATGTCATGCTTACAGTAGGAGAAACTCATTAAAGACAGTTGTGCTTACAGACTAAATACTGTGTAATAAGTGAAGTAAAAGGGCCAGTCCTCATGGGAGATTACAAATTAAGACAAGGCGGTACTAAGGAGGGACAAACAAGCATATTAACGCATTAGAAGCCAGCATTTACAAAGGACAGTGACACAAGCCAAATGACAAATATGGTGGAGAGTGTGTGGAGCTTCAAGTCCACGCTTGAACACAGCATGCCTCACAGAGCAGCACATGCGCTGCCCAGGCTCGACTTAACAAAAACGGGAGAGCTTTTGGTGGCACAACACCTGATAGGTAAAGCACAAGAACAAAACTCTGGTGCCAGTTTCTCCCGGATGAGAAAGAACCCAGTAACCCTACAAAAGATCCTGCAACCTTGACTACTGACTTCAAACGGTACAAAAAGAAAAGCAATAACTATTATGTAAAAAATAGTATATACGCTGA
Organism: Lissotriton vulgaris; assembly: GCF_964263255.1. Lineage (NCBI taxonomy): Eukaryota > Metazoa > Chordata > Amphibia > Caudata > Salamandridae > Lissotriton > Lissotriton vulgaris. The sequence goes on from NW_028249382.1 coordinate 51,708, forward strand.
GGCAAGCAGTCTTGAACAGCCAAACTCAAATTTATCAATCCAAAAAGCAGACAATGAGTGAGGCCCAAAGACAATGAGATGGATGAACAATGAAAACACTGCTAGATGTCAACTTCAGTCTGAAATGAAGCAACATCCAACAGCACTGAAAGAATATTTTCCTCCAAAAACAAGTTAGAAGAAAAAATACATCACAAATTGCTCATTTGGCAGTGGTGGCAAAGTACTAAACTCTCAACAAAGAATGTCAAGACCAAATAAGAAATATTGAGGCTAGCATTGTCACCTGGGAAAAATCATTCCCTCAATGTGTACTGATGAAGTACAACTAAGTAAGGAACTGGCCAAAGAACCATTTAGGCACCAAAGGCAAATCTGGAATGAAATGCAATATTTGGTGCGCAGGCAAAGAAAAAAACAGAACCTTACAGGTCTGCGTAAAAATGTGATTGGTGAAATAATGTAAAACCTCTCTAGCAAAGAGGCTCTTTAATCCTGAAGAAGCAATCTAAATAGGTTTCCTGGTGTTTATCTTTGTTTGCTCCAGACATACAGCCTAAAATTCAGAGGGATAGGAAGAGCCGCACAGGTCACTGAATTCCTTCACAGAATGCAGAGATGGGGTAGGAGGAATACATCTACAAAGGTTTAAAGGAGGCCTTGAAACAGAGTCCCTTCACTAGAGTTTTATCTTGTTGTCTTTTCTGCAGCTCAAAGGCTGTCATTTACCAAATAAGGGATTTCTTTAAATGCACTCAGCTCTGATTTTATTTAAAATTTTCCATTCACTGACACCGAAAAAGAAGCTATTAAAGAGCTCTTAAATCTGGTATATGTCCAAACAAATTGTAGGACTCTTATAAAGCAATCCTTGAGGATTTGCTTCCTCTGGTGCTCGCAACCGTCATGCCAGAAATGGGGCGCTACTCCTCAGACGTGCTGCTGTCCCTGCATTCTTCAATAGCTACTTTTCGGTGTCAGTGACCGGAAAGTTTTAAATAAAATCAGACTTAGTCATTGTGAGGAATTCCCCATGGAATGCTTATAAGGGTCATACACCACTTTAAATCATCGTCCTGAAGATGGTCTAACGGATGAATACACCAAAAAGATCGAAACGTCAACAAAATACATCTATTTCCTCAGTGATGTTTTTTCCTTAACCCCTTGCATGCGGATGACGGCCGGGAGCCATCATGGCACACAGTGCTCGTGTGCTAATGACGGCTCCCAGCCGTCATGACTGCACCCGCGATCGAAATGTGCCGCACAGGCGCAGAATCGTGGCAGCATGCAAGGGGTTAAGAAATTTTTTCTGTATTTATCAGTTTCATGTTCCGTTTATGTATATTGTTAGGAAAATATTCTCAAAGTAATGACTATGAGGCATCAGTGATCGCGAACTATGTGTCAATCTCGGTCACAGAGTGTTGTTTAGTCTTTGGTACCCTTTGATAAATTTCTTCATTATAAAAGTTTGGATTTTGAAAAATTCAATCCCGCCTTAAGCAGGTTTATCCTGATGTAAATGAACCAATTGAATTTTGGATTTATCAATTGTATGCTATCAACTGGAGCTTACAATCATTGTCTTTTGTATTCAATGTTGAACTGAGTGCATTTAAAGAAATCCCTTGTAGGCACAGATACCTGTTAATAGATATATTACCCAAGCCTCCAAGGGTAAATTGGGTTCCTACTTCTTCTTGATTTACCAAATAAGGCAAAATTATCGTGTAAGCCATCTGCAACCAGATCTCTGCACTTCTACAACTTACTTTTGTCACATGAGAAAGGAGTACCCCTACTTAAACAGTTTTAGATCTGGGATAAGGGGGAAAACAAACAAAACACAGCATCGCACACAACCTATATTTCTTCTATTACTGCTCAAAGTACATTGTGGACTGACCAAAGAAGTTCTGACACAATATATAGTTTTTATGTACTTTTTAATATTTGTTGATAAATATATATTTCAATACCTTTACATCACATATCTACAATATTATTTACAATTCTCAAGATGCTAACATTCAATTGACTGAAATCTGTGGTTCTCAACCACCCCTCTGATCCGCTAACATATTTGCAAATTAAAAGGAGAAGGACACTGTACTATGTTCAATAGGAGGACGTGTCACTGAATTGCAGATCAAAATTAGCCTATATTAGTGTTGCTCAGGAGGTTCAGGCAGAGCATACAAAACTCATCCACGCCTAAAGTGGATACGATTTGTCTTTTGACAACTGCATGCAGTGGAGACAGAGCATGCAAAGCGTGCATGGGAATGGTGTAGCCTATTTAAACACAAATAATTAAAAAAATATAAAGTGTAGAAAAGAAAATATACCACAATGAAGTACAGGCTTAGATTTCAAAGGACTGCAGGCCATATAGAGGAGTGCTGTTTGAAACAGGAAAAGCAACACAAAAAAAGGATCACCCAGATGACACTGCACACAGTCCATAAATAAATAATACCCCTCAACACACTAAAGTGGTTGCACTTCAACACCATAACCATTGAAAAAACATCTATATTGCTCTGAATCATAAAAATAACTTCATATGAGATCATTAACACATCCCATTATCAACAAAGAAGTCGGCCACTGGTGACGCATGCAAGCTACAATATTTCATTAATGCCAACTTTCTCTAAAGGCATCTTCTCCAACACCCTCAAAGCCTGACAGAAGAACAAAGCATCACTTGACCACAACGACTGTGTCAACCATTAATCACCCATTTTTCATCCTGGGCAATACTCACACAGGACACTAGGACTTTCACTACTCAGCTACATGAACAAATGTGCACTTAAGTCTTTCTCCAGCATTAATAATTACTAATCAGGCCATGGTTCAATGCAAAGACAGTCAACTTACAAGTCAGTGATGCCCTCTGCATCACCAGCAATGGTATCGCGGTCTCCTCATGTCCTCAATCAACAACCTTTTATAACAAATGGGTAAATGCGTTTAATTCTACCTGTCCAATAGACATCAGCTCATTAAAAAAAGTTTAGTACATCTTAAACTTAGCATCTCAAACTTTTACATGGAATCTCTTGCGATACCTCTGGGTGGTAAGAACATCATGTTTCACAAGTATGGTGATGACATACAATTCTGCTTGAAGAAGAAATGTTGTAGTGACACTGGCTGCCAAAAAGTATTGTCTTGCCACCATTCAAGCTACTTCATAATTAATCGCCTGATTTTTTTCCTAACCACGAGTGACAGGCTAGTTGAAGTGCAAGAATGTCATGCCAACCATCAGGTGTCTGATGATAGCCTCCTTTAGCAGCAGTGCTTCTCTAATTTCATACTCCCAGAAACATTTGACCCCAACAACCACCAAGCCCAGCAAAACACCTCTGACTCAAAGGTACCGTCAGCTTCAAGGTTCACACTCAGTTTAGTAGCAAAACCACTTCCTTACAAAAGTTAAGGCATACCTTCACGTATTTTCCCCTTCATATGATATTGAGCTTACTGGAGCTGCTGAAACGCTTTTTCATGCAGTGAGGGGAACTGCTCTTTTCCTAACAGACAAAATAACACTGGGTACAGACTCCCAGTATGTAACAGATATGAAACTCTGTCTGGCCTGGAAGCGTGCGATTGACTCAGGGAAACTGGTACCCCAGGAGGAGGGAGGAAGGCCACCCTACAAGTTGTAGGGGAAAAGCAACAAAGGGAGAGTTTGAACAATTTAATTTCTTGGAATGTCTCAGGATTAGCTGCCAAGTTAGGGAATCCCAGCTGGACAACTTATGTCAAGCAATTTTTGATAATTTGCTTACAAAAAAACCTGGTCGACCGAATGTGATCTTTTTTTGGAAGGTTACAAGGCTTATTTTGTTCCAGCAATTGTATCTAACAGGGGGAGACCTAGGGGGGGAAATGGTCATTTATGTTTCTGTAGCTTTGGCATGCAAAATTTGTGTAGTACCCTCCTCTGATCCGGGCATCCTTGCACTAACACCATATAGTGGGAATTGTATGTTAGGTCTGGTAAATTTGTATAATTCAGTCGCATTATGTCCTGATCAAAGCCATATACTTGCTCTGAATATTTTTATTAATAATTCTATGAGTAATAGATTACACAATCTTATGGTTGTAGGTGACTTTAATATTCATCCTTGTGGTAACCCCCTATTGTCATGTATTTATGAGCTGTGTTGCCCACGAATGCAAGGATTTCAATTTGAGCACTTGGTTGAAGGGGAGTGGCTAAATGATATGATTAATGAATTCGATTTTACACCTACTATGGCCATGACGGACCCCTATACTAGATTTGTGGTGCCCACGTTTAAAGGACACGGGAAAGGTACTTTTATCGACTTTGTGTTAATCTCATCCTTCATGCAAACATTTGTACACTCGTTTTTAATTGTACAGAGCGAATTTAGT
>NW_028249383.1:0-76196 GCF_964263255.1 Lissotriton vulgaris
CACACACACTGGGCCCAACGGTGGACATTGTCCCTGAGACCCTGATGGACAAGTCCCCTGAACAAGAGGGTGAATGAAGCAAGGGCTGACTGAGCTGTTGGTGCACTGGTCGCATAATCTCCCACACGTTGTGTGCAATGAGATGTATTTGATTGTGATGAGGGTGCCCTTGCGAGTGTCACTTACATGACAGTGAGGGGTGTGTTGCCACCAAGAGCAGATACGATGTAAGGGGGTAGGAGCGAGAGGGGACCATGACTGGGTCTCAGTTCTAGGCACTGGTTGGTCTCAACAGAAGTTATAAGCTGACAAGACATTACTGGTCTTTATAAGGGTAGGCTGCTAGGGTAGTTTGTTGTGCTGTGGGTTACTCACCAGCCCCTGGCGGGCTATTTGGGAAGCTGTGTACGTCCCGGCACAAGCATTCAGTGGGCAATCTCAACAGTGATGTTGTGCACGTATTGTCCATGGGAGAGGCATAGGGAGCTTTTTCACCAGTTTTTTATGGTTGCAAGCATGATGGGTGTGCCGAGGCTTAGGGGCTGGACAGATGTCGATGGATCACGAGAAGTGCGAGTGCTGTGCTGAGATTACATGAAAAAGATGGTTACATTCCTCAGTTGGAATGTCAGGGCTTGGGCACATGCAGAATGCGCTTTAGGATGCTCTCCTTCCTAAAATGGCACAGTGTCAAGTTTGCTTGCCTACAGGAAACGCATCTGGATGACACGGGGCTGCTAGGTGGCTAAAAAGTAGCAGGGTCAGACATTTCATTAAACCTATTCCACATATGCAAAGGGTACACTGGGCTGGGTGTTGGTGGCCCCGGGAACTTTGTTCATTCTCACATACACAGAGGCCAATGTTTGGGGCTGACATATGCTCCAGTGCGGACAGCTGATGGCTGTGAAATTGCCCTTTTAAACATTCATGCCCCTAACCCAGACAAACCTACCTTCTACCAGGCAATGCAAGACTTAATAGCTGCAGACCTGGACATTCCGCTCATATGGTTGGGTGATTTTAATTACGTACTCGACCCTGGCCTGGACAAACACCCCCCCAGAACTGTCACAAAGCCACAAATGATGGGAAAAATATTGCAAGCAGTAATGGACTACAGGATGTCTGGTGGGAAGAACACTGACTCAGAAGTTCTTTACATGCTTCTCCCCCACACATAACACACATAGCGGACTCAATAGGGTGCTAGTGACGTAGACACCTGCCTTTCCGGATGCGGAGGTGACCCATTTGGCTCGACCACACTCCTGTAAGCTGTGTTATGTTATGTTATTTTATGTTAAGTGAGTTTTATTAAGCGCGCTGCTGCTCAATTTTGTGTGGTATGGTGGAAAACCCCTGTTCAGGGACCTTGACGCTGGAGGATGCACTCTGACATTCTGGAGGACCAGGATGGGAGAGCGGCACTTTCCCAGGCGCTTTCGGATTATATGACATTCAACTGGAGTGGGACGTCCAGTAGATATACGGAGTGGGAGGTGATAAAGGCGTCATTGAGGGGAATGGGTATGGGACTCATCTGTGGGGTCCGTTGTCAGCTGCAGAAGGAGTTGAGGCACAAGGAGGATGCTTTAGCAAAGACCCAGACTGGCAACCAAGTGCACCCCAGTAAAGGTTCCAGAGAGCGTATACTGTGCAAGCAAATTAGCGATATCTGGGAGACACTGGACAAATACACGCTCTCCCAATGCCTGCAGCGGATCCATGCGAAGGCAACAAGTCTGGTCGCCTACTGGCCTGGATTTTGCGCAGGGAGCAGACACCCCACTACACTCCATTGCAGGCATACTGGAAGTGACTGAATTTTATCGGGCTTACTCATAACAATTGGAGCAACCATTACTGCAAGTATATAAGGAAGCGTTTGAGTGGGGACTCTTGCCCTGATCACTGCAGGAAGGGGAAATATGCATGCAATTGAAACAGGGGTGTGATAACAGGGACCCAGTGGCGTATCGCCCGCTCACCATGAATAACTCTGATGATAGATTCTGGCGAGGGGACTGGCCCCCACATATGCCTCACCTCATCCATGAGTACCAGTGTGGGTTTATCCCTGGCTTCAACACAGGTATGAATGAAAGGTGCTTAATTTAATTATGAATAAAAAACATACCTGTCCGCCAGGCGGGTCCCTCGTTTAGGAAGCAGGCATCCTCCCTCCCCCTAAGCCAATCACAACGCTGCAATGGCAGCATTGTGATTGGTGGGGACGCCGCTGAGCAAGGGGCTTATGGGAAGGCCATGTTCTCCACGTAGGCTGCATTGTAGCCTGCATTGAGAAAGGGCAAAGTGCACATGACTGGTTGGGAGGCCCCAGAGGGCCGACCAAACATTCATTTCACCCTCAGGAGTGGGAACACCACTCCTCCCCTTCTTGCAGAGCAGCCCTGACCACCAGTCCGCAACTGAACATAAAATGGTAATAACGGGAAGTTATTACCATTTTATGTTCTGCTGTTTGCACAGCGAGAAAGCAGTGGGGCGACGCTCCTCCGCCCTAGTGGAGGAGCCTCCCCTGATGGGGAGTACACATTGGGGAGAGATCCCCTTAAGTATTTCTGTATGCTGATGATGCCCTTTGTAATAATGATTATTTAATTTAGGATTCATTATGTTAATTGTGCAATTAAGTATGTTGTATATTTTGTGAGGGTATATTGTTGAAAGTAAAATGTATTTATTTAAATATTAATACATTTTTAATTATTAATAATTAGTTTGTTGATAAATATTTATGTGAATAGTGTAAATGATTAGCTTTTTAAAGTTAGGTTTTAGGTGGCGGTTGCAAGTTGTGTAGGGGTATATGATGGGAGGTAACTAAAATAAAATGTATGTTATACATTTTTTTTAAACAATTTTTAAATAGAAATATTTTTTATATGACAATTGTTTTTATATTTAATTTGTAACAATGTTTTTCATGATTTATTATCTGAATTTAAAATTATAATATCAATGTATTTAAAAAATATTTATGTGAAATATATTTGTATTTTTTGAATATTTATATTTTCATTTGTTATTTTGTTTTTGAAAGTATTTTATTGCTTTTTAGAGAATTTGTTTGTTTCTAATGTAGTAATGACTGCAGTGGGAATATTCATTTTTTTCCTTCTGCAATCCAACACTTTCCTTACTGTTTCACTGACTGGAGTGGGAATAGTAAATGTTGCCCTTCCACAATCCAACACATTGCCTACTGTTGTACTAACTGGAGTGGGAATATAACATTTGACAACTCTGCAATTCAACCCTTTCCCTACTGTTGCACTCATTGCAGTGAGAATATCAAATTTTACCCCTCTGCAATCCAACACTTTCCCTAGCGTTGCACTGACTGGGGTTGGGATAGTACATTTTACCCCTCTGTAATACAACACTTTTCCTACTGTTGCACTCACTGGAGTGGGAATTGTACATTGTACCCCTCTGCAATCCAACATTGTTCCTACTGTTCCACTGACCGGAGTGGGAATATTAAATGTTATCCATCCGCAGTCCAATGCTTTGCCTACTGTTATACTCAGCGGAGTGCAAATAGTACATTTTACCCCTCTGCAATACAATACTTTCACTACTGTTGCACCCATTGGGGTGAGAATAGTAAATTGTACCACCACCCCCACAATCCAACACTTTTCCTACTGTTGCACTCACTGGAGTGGGAATTGTAAATTGTACCCCTCCCCAATCCATTTTTCCTACTATTCCACTTACTGTGGTGGGAATATTGAATTGTATCACTCTGCTATCCAACGCTTTCCCTACTGTTACACTCAGTGGCGTGGGAAGAGTACATTTACCCCTCTGCAATCCAACACTTTCTCTACTGTTGAAGATATTAGAGCGAGAATATTACATTTTATTTTCCTTCAATTTAAAATGTTTACTAACGTTGTATTAATTGTAGGTTGAATAGTACATGTTAGTACTTTGCAATATAATATTTTATTTAATTAGCATTTATTGTAGTAATTTTACTTTTGTCTGATGTAATAATTTTTTTACTGTTGTGTTGTGTGAGATGGGAGTAGTAACATTTATATATTATTAGCATAAGAATTTGTTCATGTTTGTTTCAATTGTAGTGGGAAATGTATATGTATTAATGTTAATTTTTGTAGTGCTATTTATATAATTACGTTTTGTTTATTTGTAAGAATAATATTTAAAATGTTTAATATTTATTGTTAGTAAATTATTTTTATGAAATTGTATTTCTGTTTTTGGTATATATATATTACCTACTGGCGGTCGCCAGTAGGTATATATAGTTAGGATTTTTTTCCTATGGGATTTTTGAAAATTCTATGTCGAATAACTTTGGCGTTTGTAGACGGAATTGGCTGAAATTTCAGGAAAATGGCACATTTTGTTTCTGAGCAGCCCTTGAAAATTTGGGGGGGTTCGTCAAGGGGGGCCGAGAAAAAAGGGGGGTCCCAAAACGCGTTTTTCCCATTCATTTTTCCATAGGGCAGTTGGAATCACTTTTAGCTCGAACGGCTGAATGGATTTACACGAAACTTGGCAAAATTGTAGATATGGTTTGCCCGATGTGCCTTTGCTATGTCTTAAAATATGTGCTCCAGTGGATTTTGAGAAATTAACGTTTTAAAAAACAGATATATCTGTGACAGCGTCCCGGTTAGCGCCCCGGTTCGCGTACCTGACGCGTAACGGAACTTCGCTAGGAGAAGCGGATTGGCTCCCCGGTGACTGTGAACATTCTAAACAGTCCGGAGCGGCCGCCATCTTGTGTCTCGGTAGGATCGAGACACAAGATGTGGCAAAAACAAAGGGGGAAATGAGCATAAGGGGGCAGAGTACATCCTCCCTGACCCCCTAGGTTTGATGAGGGGGCTTTAAAAGGGCCCCGCGGGGAAAAAAATAATAATTTTTATTATCGTTTTTTTTGCGGGGGGAGCGCTCGGTACACGCACTGGGAAGCGGTCCGGGAAGCGTAATATAGGGAAAATAGGATGAAAGAATGTTCAAATAATGTATGTATATTGATTGTTCTTTTTGTTGAATTTTTTTTATTTTTTTTTTATTTAAGTACCAACATGTAGGTACCAATGCAGAGTCTAAAAATAAAAATACACTGTTTCCTTTGTAGATATCTTGCATGTTGTTTCAGAAGTTATTGTGGTATATGGAATTCATAGCGTAGTCTGTCAGGAAAGCAGAAACACCATGGAGGCAGGAGATGATAAAGAGATGTTAAATACACATTGGAGATAATATAGTGGGAGAAAGGAAGTAACTATGAGCAAACTTACTATGTAACACAAAAAAGTTGCACAGTATATTTAAAGTCTTATTTTACATTATAATCAAATTGGTACTAGTTTAAAAAATACATATAAAAATGAATAATGTCTCAAACAATTTTTGAATTATTAAATATAAATTTATTTCTCTGATTCGTTTTCAAAATTTAAGAACTTCTAATAATTGATTGTCAGAAATGTTCTCATTTTCAATCAGGTAATCTACTGATTGTACACATTGCAGAAGTTCAAAGTCCCGTGATTCATCAAAGAATTCAGAGTCATTGAGTTCAATTTCTGTATCTTTGTTGCTTTCCAGAACAATTTTGATGGTATTTTTTTGCTCTCCTTCCATTTTTGTGCTGTAAATTGAATTTTAAAAAAATATATCAGTACAGATAGGGCACTGTTGGGTTTAAGTACAGACAGGTAGTTTGGTTTTTTAAACAGTGATTTTATCTTTGGGCAGTGTATGGTATCAGACTGGAAGTAGAAATATAAAAAAATGTATGTGATAAAGCCTAAGTAAATTCTTAATTATACAAGACAAGCCTAACTCCATCCATAACTAAAACAGAGAAGTCTATCTTATTCTATAACTATTACAGAGGGATAGTATATAACTATCAGAAAATGTTTTCCTAATCAACTTAAAGTGCAGAACATACTTCAGTTTTTAAAATAACATCTTACCTTTCAAAAAGAAGTTTAAGTTCTCAGTTGAAATGCACTTGATATGTACTTCAGGAAGTAGTAGTCGAAATGGCTGTGTTTCTCTCTCTTTCTTTATATATATTCAGGTACATAACTAATCAAATGTCATGAAATAATAGAAGATATTGAAAGTAGCATTTTAATTGGTTGTCAATTCTAACACTTCATAAGTGTTTTTGTTAGGTAATTTACCTCAGGATATTTAGTCAGGCTTACAGCATAATTTTCTCAATGGAATTCCATCAAATTTGGGTAAATGGTAGGGACTGCTATGTAGTAGGGCCTATTCTATATTTGATGAAAGTGTCTGTAGTGGTTTTTCTGTAAATTACTTTCCCACCTTTTTTTATCGAGCGCTTACCGGTGCGCTCCCCGGTACGCAAACCGGCAGCGTTACGGGAGTCCTTTATTTTGTGTATCGGTAGAATTGAGACACAAGATGGAGGACAAACAAAGTTCGGAATGGGTAGAAGGGGGCACGGTAGACACTTTGTGACCCTCTAGGTTTTCTGAGGGGGGGCTTAGGATGCTGATATATGCGAAAAAAAATTGGAAAATTTGGCGGGGGAGCGCCCGGTACGTGCACCGGTTAGCGAACCGGGGAGCGTACTTTGGTGAAAAAAAAAAAAAGTTAGAAAAAGATAAACGTTTTGAATGATCAGAGGTAGGGTAGCTCTGAAAAGAGCTATTGGGTTCTGTGGCTAATTTAGGTACCTACAAGTAGGTTCCAATGTACAGTTTTAAATAAAGGACGAATATTCTATTCCCTTCATCGGAGAAGTGCACACCATCTCTTCTATAGATGTCTTGAATGTTGTAACGCAAGTTATTGTTGTATATTAAACCCATTCCATAGTCTCTCATGTAAGCAGAAACATAATCATTCACATGATTCCGTGCTTTCTCAAATTGTGGAAAAAATTGGTTGGACCACTTCCATTTCTGTCTTAGGCATATATTGGAATATGCCAAGGCAGTTTGGGGAAAAAGTGTCATCAATTGATGAAAGGTGTTCTTTAAAAGCATTTCCAGACCAATCCCAGTCATAGTGCCCAAATAATTTCCACCACAGTGCACTATTAAGAGGTCAGGGTTTGGAAGATGCATACATTTTTTTTATTAAAAACATATAAAATATATTTTTCATTTAAAAGAATAATACATTTTACAGCTTTTGATATTTGCTATTAAAAAACCATTGAAATTCACTGAAAAAACCATAGGTTATAGACCATATATAGTTAGGAATTAGCATTTACAAAACCTTGAAAATTCAATTAAAAAACCATAGGTTATAGACCATATATAGTTAGGGATTAGCATTTACAAAACCTTATTTTACTCACACAAAACCATTGAAATTTGCATATATAGTTAGTTGCACTAACTATATATCGCGCACCCGCAATCCACTGCTGATGATGTCACATATTACATCATTCATGACATGGTCAGTGACATCACTGATGACATCACTGATGACAACTTTTAATATGTGTTTCGAGGGTTACATTACACTGAAAGGAGGTCTGTCACTCGGTCACAAGGATGGTGTCACTGTTTTTTTAATTCTTTTTTGTTGTTTTATATTTTTTAGTATCAGTATGAGTGTTTGTATGGTTTGGTGGGGGTATTATTTAGCACATAGATGCATCAATGACTGACTCACTGTTTGTATGTGTTTTGAAGACAGCATATGTGCCGGACTGTATGGGTGAATGAGTGTGTATATGTATGTGTTAGTAAGTGAATGACTGTCTCACTAGTATCTTTATCAGTAACTACATATGTTTTAATCTAGTATATGTGAGTATTGATGTATATAAGTGAGTATATGTGAGAGTGAGAGATTGTAAGAGTTCCTGTTTAAATAAGTATGTGTGTCTATAAGTGATTGTTTAAGAGAGTAAGTATGTGTAAGTTTCCTTAGAAGTAAGGTGGTAGTGTGTGTATAGCTGTATATGCAAATAAATGGATGATCAATAGTTTATTTGCATGTGTGATTATGTGTGTGAGTAACTTTTGGATGACTGTCGGTGTGTAACAGGATGTATAGGTGTTTCACTACATATGATGAGTGAATATATGTATGAGTGACTATATAGAACTATTGGTGAATGAGTGGATGTGTATATAGATGGTGGTATTACTGAATTGGTTGTTGAAACTGGTATGGGTATCTCTATTTTTTTGAAAATGTTAGTTTCTATTTTTGAATATGTGTTTCAAGGGCTACATTACACTGAAAGGAGGTCTGTCACTCTGTCACAAGGATGGTGTCATCAGTGATGTCATGAGTGATGTCACTGACCATGTCATGAGTGATGTAATATGTGACGTTATCAGCAGTGCATTGCAGGCGCGCAAGTTATAGTGAGTCCAACTAACTATAACGTGGGAATTTCAATGTTTTTATGTCAGTAACATTTCCAGCTAACTATAACTGGTGTGAAACCTATGGTTTTTTCAGTGAATTTAATAGGTTATTTAAATGCTAATTCCTAACTATAACTAGTGTGAAACCTATGGTTTTTTCAGTGAATTTCAAAGGTTTTTTAAATGCTAATTCCTAACTATAACGTGTGTGAAACCTATGGTTTTTTCAGTGAATTTCAAAGGTTTTTTAAATGCTAATTCCTAACTATAACGTGTGTGAAACCTATGGTTTTTTTCAGTGAATTTCATAGGTTTTTTAATAGCAAATTGTTGGACTACATCTGGCTAATATTTGGGCTACATTTGGATTTTTTTGTCTCTGGTGGCCATCTTTGGGCTACATTGGGCTACATTGGGCTACATTGGGCTACATTTGGGCTCTAACATATATATAGCCCAATATATATTTTTTCAAAGTTAATTTTCGTAAAAACCACTGGAGCATATATCTTGAGACATAGCAAAGGCACATTGGGGTACCAGTCCCTACAATTTTACCAACTTTGGTGGAAATCCATTCAGCCGTTCGGGCTAAAAGTGAGTTCGACCGCCCTATGGAAATTAACATGGGAAAACACGTTTTGGGACCCCCCTTTTATCTCGGCCCCCGCTTGGCGAATCCCCCTCACATTTTATGGGAAGGAGCGGAGCGGGCCACGAACTTTGAGAAATTCACGAAGATTCGTCCATTGGCGCCAAAGGTATTCCCAATAGAATGTTGCGGATTTCCTATGGAAAGTAGATCCTAACTATAACTACCTACTGGCGATCGCCAATAAGTTACAAATATATATATATCCATGTCATGAATGATGTAATATGTGACATCATCAGCAGTGGATTGCGGGTGCGCGATATATAGTTAGCGCATCTAACTATATATGGAATTTCAATGGTTTTATGCGAGTAAAATAAGGTTTTGTAAATGCAAATCCCTAACTATATATGGCCTAAAACCAATGGTTTTTTCATTGAATTTTCAAGGTTTTGTAAATGCAAATTCCTAACTATATATCCACTATAACCTATGGTTTTTTCTGTGAATTTCATTGGTTTTTTAATAGCAAATATGAAAAGCTTTAAAATGTCAAGTACGTGATAGATAAAAACATTTTTGTATTTATGCACGCTGATGTGCTTTGAACGCTGCACCCCCCCCCCTCCCCTCTTTTGTCTTAGTAGTACTCTCTCTTTGCAGATACTGAAGGGTAGTTAACGCAGGCCTTTACCCCCGTTGTAATCCGTCGTGCCTGCTTGTCTCTCCATTTGATTGATTGTTGTCCAAGCATTTACTGTTTTAGAATTGGTTCTCTTTGGATTATTCTCTATTTACAAACAAGCACAAAGTCTCAATACTCTGTTTAGTCTTTGCAGATAGTGAAAAATCGTGTAAAAAAATAAAAGTAATCGAGCAAAATCAGTAGACCACTAATTCGATCTCTTTTTAACCTCGGTAAAATACAAACATTAGGAATAACCCTTCATGAGAAATACGAAAATAGTGAAATGAATTGAGCTCCACACCATGAGGGCTGCAAAACAGCTCGACTCCGCCACCCACACCGCCCAAAATAACGGCAAACCCTATGCAAATATTATAAATATACACAACACACCACCAAAGAAACAGAATAAAACATTTTATTAAATAACTATTTACATAACTATTTTATACTTTTTATTGCCCGATCCGGCTAGCTCAATCGATCGAGCATGAAAGTCATGCACTGATAACAAGCGTTGAGAGTTTGTAGAATGATGGCTTCAGATTTTCCACATACGGTGTAGTGCCGCGAACTGGCAGGGGGCGTTTGGATTCTACCCCTTCTCCAAATAAGATTTTCATACGTGAATGTTCGTTCATGCTTTTTGTCCCTGAGTTGCTTCCATGTCACTGCCTTACATAAATGGCATAAGTCCTGGTTATTGAGTGCCATACTTCAGAGTTCTAAGCAGTTCTTGTAACACTGTTTAAACCTTATTTGCACCTGCTGCAGCTTCACTATTCAAAGTAAGTGGGGTCCATTTGTGGACCTGACTGCATTGGAAAACAATGTGATACGGTGCCTCCCTAAACCGCTTGACGGAGGCCCCCGAGGGGCGGTGAGATGGCGCGAACTGAGAGGGGGCGCTTGGCTCCTGCCCCCTCCCCAAGTCGTGTTGCCCTGGTGAGGCCTGAGATCGCCCCCGGCATATGCGGCCGGCTCCCGGGGTCCGGCGGAATTTTTTCCCTTTTGAAGAATCTTTCATTCTGGACCTTGTCCCACAATCCGTTTCACCTGAAGACACGCTGTCGTAGGACGCCCCTTTACCGTTTTAGTTGCCATTCCGCCCGCTTTTGGTACTCTGTGCCTCTTCCGCCATTCAGCTGTTTACCGCTCGCTCTTGCGACTACAACGTCTCGCTCACCATGTAGTTGAGTTGCTCCCGCTCTTAAGATTTGACCGAACTTTTTGGACTGCTGAAAGCGGTGGAATTCCGACTGCTGGTTGGTGGAGACATTTTGACTATATTCTGCACCTGCATTGTCGCGTAATGCGTCATATGACGCGACGCGTTAGCGCACCCGGAAGTGCTCCGGTGCGCAAGGCGCAGCTTCCCGGAAACGATCCAGAGCGCGCCGCGCAGCGCGTAACGTAAGCATAACAGGTCATGTGACTTGTTAATAAAACTTTTCATTGGTTCATTTTACTTTTCTTTTCCTAATTATGTAAGACTAGGTCATGTGACCTAAAAATAACACTTTTCATTGGATTAAAACATTTTTTTTCCCCAAACGATGAAAGCCCCACCTTGTTTCTGGATGTTTCAGACTGAAGCTGGCGTCACCATGAGAGCACCACCATCTCGTAGCTCCGTCGTGGCCATTCCGCAAGCAATCATGGCAGCCGCTCCCCACCGGAAGCCTGCGGGAGTCGAGGGCCCCCAAGACTTTTGTACAATCTTCAAGGCTGAGGGGACGCTTTCGAGAATGGAACCCAAGCCCTGGCAGACAAGCGTCCGAGTTCCAAGGTGTCCCAGGGCCATTTTACTGGACCAGGCCCAAATCCGAAGAGCCGGCCGCCATTTTAAGAGTCCTGTGGCAGCCGCCTACCGCTGCACCGCAAGAGTGGGAGCAACTCAACTACATGGTGAGCGAGACGCTGTAGCCGTAAGAGCGGGCGGTAAACAGCTGAATGGCGGATGAGGCACAGTGTAGCAAAAGCGGGCGGAATGGCGACTGAAACGATAAAGGGGCGCCCCACTACAGCAGACAAGCCTCCGCCATGTACTTCAAAACTGCATATGTATCTCGTGATATCAAGGTTGGGCAACCAGTACAGAACAAGCAGTTACGAGTCCCATTTACACCGGCGCCATTTTGGGCGCGGCCGGGCAGGTCCAGGATCTACTGAAACATAAAAAATGAGGCTGACGTCTCTGAAGCAGTTCACGAACAGCAGGACGTAGCAAATAAACATGAACTCTCTAAAGCTGTTAACTCACTGCAGAACAAAACAAGTGAACCTGAAACCTCTGGAATAATTGTCGCTCAAAAGAACAACACACAAAACTCTGTAGAGCCTGAAGAAAAAAAAACAGAAGGGCACTGTAGTTTCAGACACACTTAACACTAATGACTAAACAAAGATATCGTCTGTTTATAAAGCAGTTATCATCTTGACAGAATTGACAAAGAAGTGTACAGACACCAATGCATCAGCATTCTCGGAGATAACATCTTAAGGAACAAAGAAAGACCTGTTCACTCTTGACACCCCAGGTGCTGTGTATATTGCACTATAGTGCTGCATCGAGAAAACGGGCAACCCTATTGATGTGGATTTTTCATTATTGATTATTGTAAAGAAATGGCGACTCCCCCCTTTAGCAGATTAGCTAAATGTTTGCGTAATTTAGGCATAAAAGTTATATTATTGTTGTTGTTGTTGTTATCGTTATAGTTCTGGTTAATTTCAAAAAATGGTTAAATATATTTACAGTTTTTGTTGCGTTCGTTATATTTAAAAGTTAATAAAGTTATATTATTGTTGTTGTTATCGTTATAGTAATAGTTTTCTTTGTAGATGTTTTTCCATCACCCACCCAGGATATCACCACTGTTCCCCATGTCATAAAACCTTAGGATGTTCAATAACTGAAACAGCTAATATAGCCTTATAGCCTGCCGTAGAGGGCTATACCAGCTATTAAAGGCCCTCTCCAGCATTAAAGGCCCCGAGCCGAAGGCGAGGGCCTTTAACAAGGGAGAGAGACTTTAATAGCGGTATAGCCCATCTACGAAGGGCTATAAGGCTATTAGAACATTCTGTCACTAGAGGACAGAATGTTTTAACAAAAAAAACAAAGCCTTTTGGGAGCGTGAGGAGATTGGAATCCCCCCAGGTTCCCAGAAGCCTTTGTTCACAGCCAGAGCTGTGAACAAAGAAACATTGGAATGTTGGAGCTCCAGGCTTATACCAGCTATTATAAGCCCAGAGCACTCCATTGCTTTCAATGGAGCTCCCAACATTCCAATGTTCTAATATGGGTTTACTTACAGGGGACATCTTTTGTTCTGTTTTATAAAGTAAAACTATTGTGAACGCAAGTATTATACATAGTAAGTGTTTAATATAGCATTTGTCAGTCATTGGTTAAGCAGGTAGGACCTGTTCACTCTTGACACCCCAGGTGCTGTGTATGTTGCACTATAGTGCTGCATCGAGAAAACGGACAACCCCATTGATGTGGATTTTTCATTATTGATTATTGTAAAGAAATGGCGACTCCCCCCTTTAGCAGATTAGCTAAATGTTTGCGTAATTTAGGCATAAAAGTTATATTATTGTTGTTGTTGTTGTTATCGTTATAGTTCTGGTTAATTTAAAAAAATAGTTAAATATATTTACAGTGCAGACACCAATGCTATTAAGAAACACAAGGAAATCCTAACGCATCAGCATTCTCGGAAGAGGTTGACACAGATAACATCTTAAGGAACAAAGAAAGACCTGTTCACTCTTGACACCCCAGGTGCTGTGTATGTTGCACTATAGTGCTGCATCGAGAAAACGGACAACCCTATTGATGTGGATTTTTCATTATTGATTATTGTAAAGAAATGGCGACTCCCCCCTTTAGCAGATTAGCTAAATGTTTGCGTAATTTAGGCATAAAAGTTATATTATTGTTGTTGTTGTTATCGTTATAGTTCTGGTTAATTTCAAAAAATAGTTAAATATATTTACAGTTTTTGTTGCGTTCGTTATATTTAAAAGTTAATAAAGTTTTAAAATCTAACTTTGTTGGAGTGCTATATATGTTTAAAAAATCGGGTGAATGGGGCCTTGAATCGGGTTATTGTCATGTGTGGGCTTTGCAAGTGTACTGCTACAAGATCGGACATTTCAAACTCAAATGCACGTTCTTTTTCTTACCTTTCCGAAGCATGGAGCGCAATAGCAGGCAGAGAAAGGGTGATGCACGTGTTGAACACTGCCTGGCCTGCAAATTGCTGGCAGTGCCCCCCCGCCCGCTCCTGAAAGAGGGCACACACACACCGCCGCCCCGAGTACTTCACAAATCTTTAAAAGACCATGCGCTTGTTCAATGGGAAGTGGATAACATGGCTAAGAGCATTTGCTGACTAATGCATGAATATCGCTGACTTTTCAGCGATATTCATGCATTGCGGCCGTTTTTTATCGCATTTGCGATAAACCTTGCTAATAGCAAGGTTTATGTGCGATAAAATTCGCCGAAGTGCGGCGATAATTATTGTCTCTAAACAAGTTAGAGAGGGGGGCGTGGCCAGCAGCCGACGATGGCGGCAGCTTAGAGGGAGAGCTCCGCGGCTGAAGCGGCCTCCAAGGACATCCGACCAGTGATCCGCACACTTATTTCCCATGCGGGAAGGTACTGATGCCCAGGACCGGGCGGCAGAGGTACGGCGAAGCGGGGACAAAATCCGGGAACGGAGAGGCGAGTTCGAGCAGACCCGGAGTGGGCCCCTGTGAAGATCCTGAGCCGGGGACCTGCCTGAACTGGCGAGCCGACAGGAAGTGAGTCGACCTGGGCAGAGAGCCGCCGGAAACGACCGCCCGCGACGACATCGGTGGAGCGGCCCACAGACGTCCAGCGGAGCTTCACAGGCTCCGGGAGATCCGAGCGCGACGCCAGGCGCCCCTGCGCTGAGTGGCGGGGGGCGGTGCAGGTGACTGGAGGAGACGGGCGGAATCGCCCGGAGCGGAGGAATCAGATCCGGGGCCCGCCATCTTGTGGACCCGGCGGGGACCCAGTGGCCGGTCTGGTGCTGGAGATCGACGAGGGAAGGCGCACAGTGAGTGAGGCGGGCACAGGCGGGCACTGAGGCCCAAGTGACATACCGAGTAGCCCACATAAACTCTACTCCCCAAACACGGACAGAGATACCAAGAAGTGACGATCGCCCCACGGAGGCAGCGGGGGGGTGAGGCAGAGACCTACAGCGACGGGCGTTGGGGGGGCGCTGCAGGTGCGCACCCATAGCCAGATAATAGTCCCGTACCACTCGAGGGGGCAACTCACAGTGCATCGGCCACACACACAGCGGACCAGGGGGTTCACACGCAGGGACGTCGTGGAGCCTACGACGAGCCGGGGGATACCAGGCCGGGGCGCCCAGAGCCACGGTGGAGAGTAGGCTGTGGACCGGTTATTCCCGGAAGGCTGGTTACCCCAGAACAGTATACAGAACCGGGAGTTAACAGACAGAACTCGACGTAAGAAGCCCCACGACCAAGATGGCCGGCAAGGGGCTGAAAAACAACGCGACGCAGTCTCGCCTGGACCGCTTCGCGTATGAGAAACCAGGCACCCCCCCGCCGGACGCCAGATCACAGGGGGGCAAGTTAGTGGAGGCGGCGGGAGGCAAAATGGCTACCCTGGATGACGTCATGCGAGCTCTCACTCAGGTACAAGCGACGGTGGGGACCATCTCAACCGAAATCACGCTGATCCGGGCGGATTTCCACAAGATGACGGAGAAGGTGAATAACATGGAAGTTGTGACGAAAGCCCTGGTGGAGGATGTTTCAGAGCTACAGATTACGATGGAACGTATCTCAAAGGAGAATAAGGAACTGAGAGATAAGCTCGATGACCAAGAAGGGCGCTCGAGGCGGAACAACGTCCGTATAATAGGTGTGCCAGAATCGGAAGACACAAGGACAATGGATTTGTATGTTGAGAACTTAATCAAGCAGCACCTACAACCTAAGGGACTCTCGAACTTCTTCACTGTGGAGAGAGCCCATAGGGTCCCTGGTGGCCGCCGTCAAACGGGAGCCAACCCCAGGCCGATCGTAGCACGGCTCTTTAATTTCAGGGATCGTGATGTCATTCTACAGGCGGCGAGGACCTCACCCCCCATCAAGATTCAAAACGCAACGATTGCCTTTTTTCCGGACTACACGGCGGAGGTCGCGAGGAGGAGGAGAACATTCTTCGAGGTCAAAAAAGAACTTCGCGCCAGGGAAATCCCTTATTCGATGCTCTTCCCAGCCAAACTTCGGGTGGTGGACGGCAATAAGACTTGGTTTTTCGACACCCCGGAGGCTGCACAGGATTGGCTGGAGGGCTGGCGGACGGCAGGTGTCCCTCGTCGATCCAACAGACAGTCTAAACACCGCAATGGTGGGTCACAGCGGGGCCCGCAGTCGACAGGGGGAGAAGAAGAGTCGTTGTCACCTCTGAGCGGTATTCCAGAGGGGGGCAATGAGGGAGAGCAGTAAGCCCCGGAACCTGAACAATTGGACAGTGATCACCGCAGACCGAGAATGCCGCTGTGGACACTGGGCAGAGGGCCTCCGCGAACAAGAAGGAGGCCGCCGACTGCGGAGAGTCCTTCGCCCCAGCGAGCAAGTACTATGTTATGGGGGGGGATCAGGCACTCTGCTAAGTTGGGGGGGCGGGCAGTTCGTAGTCCGTTGAGCAAGAGGGCAGGGAGGGGGGGAGTTGGGGTGAGGGGAATAGTTGGGGTTTTGGTTAGTTTACAGGGTCAGGACACAATAAGCAGGGCGCCAGCGCGTAGGGTACAGGTACCATGGCACGGCATGAAGACTCACTACCAGTCCAATCATGGTGGGAGGAGGTGATACTATGGGGCAGGCAATCCCGCTGAACATTATGTCTTGGAATGTGAGGGGCCTAGGAGATAAAATAAAGAGAGGGTTAGTGATACAGGGCATAAAGAGACTGAATCCTGCTCTGGTTTTATTGCAGGAAACACATTTAACGGGCACAGCGACACGGGCCCTGGATAGAAAGGGGTACAGCATGGTTGTGCACTCCGAATTTACCAAAGGGTCCCGTGGTACGGGGATCTTAATGCACCGTACGTCAAAATTCATAGTCCAATCCACTAAAATCGATACACAGGGTCGCTTTGCTGCGATACACGGGAGGTGGGAGGGGAGACCGCTTAATGTGGTGTCAGTCTATGTCCCACCGGCACTGCATACCACGGCTCTCCCAGAGCTGGGGAACTTCCTACTGGAACTGCCGGGAGGGGACCTCATCATAGGGGGCGACTTCAATGCAGTGGCACATAACACGATGGACCGCTTCCCGGTGCGCACACAAACACCGGGGCCCTCCCGACTGCATGAATTCATGGAGGCACAGGGGTTGGTGGATGTATGGAGGCAGTCTCACCCGGGGGACCGTCAGTACACATATTACTCGGCGGTTCATGACAGCTTATCAAGAATTGATTATCTCCTCACACTGGGGGGGGGTCTCCTCACTGTAGCCGAAGTTCGAATCCGTCCACGAGGGATCTCAGATCACTCCCCACTGACAATGGCACTCTCCAGTCATGAACATGCACGCAAACGCATCTACCCTATCTACCCATGCTACCTTCACGAGCCATCAGTAGCCAAAACACTAAAAAGGGGCACTAAGTCCTACTTTGCTGAGAATACAGGGTCAGTGCGCTCCCACACCACCTTGTGGGAAGCTTACAAGACAGTCCTGCGAGGGCAGGCCGTTTCCGCTATAACACACCATAAACGCACGAAGCGTCGGACTCTGCTAGACTTGGAGGACCGACTGGAAAAGGCCACACAAAATCATGAGAGAGACCCGACCGACCACACGCGGCACGTGCTCCGGCTGTGTCAACAGAGTCACGCAGACCATGAGCGCCGCAGGGCAGCGGACGCACTGGCAGCAACAACGAACAGGGTGTACGACGTGGGCGATAAGGCCGGAAAACTGTTGGCCTGGCTAGAGAAGAAAAGGGGGGGCAAAAGCCCATTCTGCAGCTGAGGGACCCTGACGGAGTGATGCAGACCAGCCCATCAAAGATAGTGGAGGTACTGGCGGAGTATTTCCAATCGGTGTACTCCCCTGACTTCGTAGTTACCCAGGAAATAGCAGTGGGGTCACTAGAGGGCATACCTACTAATACTTTACCGCAGGATAAAAGGGACGAGCTAGACTCGGAACCTGACAACAGAGGAGATACAGGCGGCGATAACGGCATTACACCCAGGGAAGGCGCTCGGCCCCAATGGGGTGCCGATTGAGTGGTACAAAACCATGGCGGAGACGCTATCTACGCCCCTACTCCGAATGTACAAAGAGTGTCTGGGGGAGGGGCGGCTACCACCCGATCAGCGTACGGCCACCATAATAGCAATACCAAAACCAGGTAAACCACCGGAAGACTGCGGATCATATCGCCCGATATCTCTCCTTAACGCAGAGAGTAAAATCCTGGCGAAACTGTTAGCCACTAGGTTGCTGCCGCAGCTGGCGCACCTGATACACCCGGACCAATCGGGGTTTATGCCGCACAGGAGTACGGCAATGAACCTTCGCCGGCTTCACGGCGTAATGGCACGCGCTCCACTGCTGGAGGAACAAGCGGCGGTGCTCTCCTTGGATGCCAGGATGGCGTTTGACATGGTGGAGTGGAACTATCTCCTGGCGGTCCTGGCACACATGGGTTTCGGCACGAAATTCATATCGTGGGTCAGGCTACTGTATACTGAACCCGTGGCACGAGTGACGGCCAATGGCCACATATCAAGAGAGTTCCCGCTAGCGAGAGGCACGAGGCAGGGATGCCCACTCTCGCCGTTGTTATTCGCCCTAGTTTTGGAACCCTTGGCGACAGTCATCAGGACCACACAGCTGCTGAAGGGCATTCAGTGGGGAGGCGACTGGGAAGACAGGGTCTCCCTGTACGCCGACGACATGTTGGTCTACCTCACAGACCTCGAGCAAGGGGTACCGGTCCTACTGGCCTTATGCGAGAGACATGGCACGGCATCGGGATATAAAATTAACTGGTCGAAATCAGTACTCTACATGCTGAATGGCACCCCACCGCTCCTGACGGCAGACTGCCCGTTGCTGATAGAACCCCTCTCCTTCAAATACCTGGGGATCCACATCACCCGGGAACATGCGACCTTCCTAGACATGAACCTAAAGCCATTGCTAGATAGGTTCAAGGCAGATGTGCGACACTGGAAGTCCCTCCCATTGACATTGCTAGGCAGGGCGGCGCTTTTCAAAATGATGGCACTGCCACGCTTTCTGTATGCCCTAGAAAACACGCCGGCAATCGTTCCACCATCATTTTTCAAACAGGTATCGGCGCAAGTATCAGGCCTACTGTGGGGAGATAAACCGGCCAGGGTCGCGCATGCGAAACTGGTAAGGGACTGGTACAGCGGGGGGATAGCGTTCCCACACCTTGAATTGTACTACTGGGCAGCGCACCTTAAGGTGATTAATCAGTGGATACATGCGGCACAGAACGATCCCGCGTACATGGCTGACAGGAGGCAACTAGGCCTAAACACTCTGCTAGCCCCGTTATATAATAAAAGTTTGTTAACGAAGTTGATAGGCCCGACCAAACACACAGTGACTCTGTGGCATAAAGCTCAGAGGCGACTGGGATGGGAGGGAGTGATTACCAAGCTAACGCCACTATGGGATGCCAAGAGTCTGGGTAACTTGCGACGTAGTAAGGGGTTTGACCAATGGGACGACATTGGGATCTCCACAGTGGGGGACATGTGGACAGGGGAGGGGGTAATCTCCTTCGCGGCCCTGAGGGAACAATACGAGATGGGGATAACTGAAACATACAGATATATACAGATCAGACATGCACTCCTGTCAGTGGTGGAGCCGGGCACCGCGATCCCAGAATCGGCTCCGTTAGAGGACCGGCTTCTGACGGACTACATGGAAGCAAGTGCTACCTCACTCACATACCGCAAGCTGATCAATAACTTGCCAGACCCACTGGTAAAACTGAAAGAACGTTGGGAGGAAGAGGTTGGGGATCTGGATGAGGCGGACTGGAATGCTGCACTGGCATCGCCCAAGGAGGCGGGTATATCCACACGCTTTCGACTAGTACAATTTAAGGTCCTACATAGGGTCTACTACACCCGCACGACACTGCACAGGATCCGGAGGGCTGAGCACCCCTACTGTCTGAGAAATTGTGGGGAGGAGGGTACGCTGTTCCATACGTTGTGGGACTGCCCAACTATCCAGGGTTACTGGCAGAGAATTACACGCACAATGGGCCAGACCTTGAACACCTCAGTGATCCCTGATCCCAGAGTATGCCTACTGAATGTATGGAATCCAACAGACCTCACACTACATGGGAAGGGATGGGTAATCATTGGGATGATGTTGGCGAAACGTGACATAGCACTGAACTGGGGAGCAAGCACTACCCCGACCCTGACTCAATGGAGTAGAAACATGGACATGCTAATGATTACTGAAAGGGCAGTCTACCAACAGAGGCTCAACCCACGAA
The DNA here is from genome assembly GCF_964263255.1 of Lissotriton vulgaris. Lineage (NCBI taxonomy): Eukaryota > Metazoa > Chordata > Amphibia > Caudata > Salamandridae > Lissotriton > Lissotriton vulgaris. The sequence goes on from NW_028249383.1 coordinate 20,275, forward strand.
AATGGAATAAAATATGGTCACCGTGGAATGTATATAGGGGGGAGATATGTGAGCCACTACCCGAGGATGAAGAGACTGATAGTGAAGGGGACGAGGAGGAGATAACATGAGAGGGAGGAATAGGGGTGGGATAAGGGACGTAGGGGGAGGCGGGATGTTTGAGCCTGATGAAACGGTATGAGGATGACTTCAGTCGGGTGATGTACAATATTAAATGCCTAGGGAAACCTATACTCAAGCGAAAATGTTACATATTATTATGCAAACTGACAAATGTCGAGACCCTGTTTATGGTTAAGTTATAAAAAGAAAACTGCTTATTTGAAAAGTTGCATAAGTGGCTGTCAACGGCAGAATGTTGATGCCGCACAGTGACAAAATGACGGTGCATATTATCCTTGTTTCTGCAACAATAAAAACAAATTTAAAAAAAAAAAAAAAAACAAGTTAGAGACAAAAATTACCGCTAGTTGTTGGAAATATGCCCCCGGGTTTTTCCTTGCAGGAATCGGGAAGCGAAAGACTAGCACTGAAATCAGTAGTCTCACACCTGAATCGGGAGGGTTGGCATGCCTGGATACTCTACAGCTGGGGCCATAAACTACATCCGCAGGGCTAGGTGATAGCCTAGGTCCGGCCTGGACAATCGGACACAGAGGAAGAGGAGTGTCAGAGGGTGCGGTAGTGAATAGGGTGAAAGGGAGGTGTCGAGCGGGCACAGGGTGTGATTCTCAGAGAAGAGCAGCGCAGATGGGGGAAGTATATGGCCCATGCATGAGAGAGAGAGCGGGGGTGACCATTGCGTGGGGGAGATGAGTGCGAGGGTGGGGAGCCATGCTGAGAATCGGCGGCGTGCAGAGAGTGGCCCTGGTCAAGGCATCTAAAATGGCTGCCGTGCACGACAAAATTGTGGCATTGGACAAAAACGCAAGATGGCGCAGACAATGTTTATCAATAAGGATTCATTTATAACAAAATATTTACTCGCAGTGACAAAATGGTGTTCAACACTTCCTGATTTCCATCGAATCGAACGTTAACAAACGTCACGCAGCAAAAAAAAAAAAAAAAAAAAGCTCACGCACAGAGCAGTTTTTAGCCATGTTATCCAATGGACGGTGGATAACATGGCTCAGAGCATTTGCTGGATAATGCATGAATATCGCTAACTTTTCAAAGATATTCATGCATTGTGGCCGATGTGCGGCGATAATTTTTGTCTCTAAACAATTAAAACGAAGCAAAAAATGGCGAATTCCCGTTTCGCTACCAGTTTGCGGCCCAGTTCGCGGCCCGTGAAGCGCTTCTACCGTGAAAAATCATTTTTTTTTTATTTTCCCCACGGGACCCTTTAATAACCCCAACAACATTCCGAGGGGGTCAAGAGGGGTATACCTTGCCCCCTTTCAATAAATTCCCCCTTCGTTTTTCACCTCTTCTTCTCTCTCGATCCTACCGAGAGATAAGATGGCGGCCGCTCCGGACTATTTAGAATGTTGACAGACACCGGAGAGCCAATCAGCTTTCTGTTATCCAATGGAAGGTGGATAACATGGCTAAGAGCATTTGCTGGATAATGCATGAATATCGCTGACTTTTCAACGATATTCATGCATTGTGGCCGATGTGCGGCGATAATTTTTGTCTCTAAACAATTAAAACGAAGCACAAAATGGCGAATTCCCGTTTCGCTACCAGTTTGCGGCCCAGTTCGCGGCCCGTGAAGCGCTTCTACCGTGAAAAATCATTTTTTTTTTCTTTTCCCCACGGGACCCTTTAATAACCCCAACAACATTCCTAGGGGGTCAAGAGGGGGATACCTTGCCCCCTTTCATTAAATTCCCCCTTCGTTTTTCACCTCTTCTTCTCTCTCGATCCTACCGAGAGACAAGATGGCGGCCGCTCCGGACTGTTTAGAATGTTGACAGACACCGGAGAGCCAATCAGCTTTCTGCGCGCAAAGTTCCGAAACGCGAAAAGTAAGCGGACCGGATCGCTGCCCGGAGCGCTGTTACAGATATATATCTTGATTTAAACGTTAATTTCTCAAAATCCACTGAAGCACATATATTGAGACCTAGCAAAGGCACATCGGGCTAACAGTCCCTACAATTTTGCCAAGTTTCGTGCAAATCCATTCAGCCGTTCGAGCTAAAAGTGAGTCCAACCGCCCTATGGAAATTAACATGGGAAAAACGCGTTTTGGGACCCCCCTTTTCTCTCGGCCCCCCCTTGACGAAACCCCCCCAAATTTTCAGGGGCTGCTCAGAAACAAAATGTGCCATTTTCCTGAAAATTTCAGCCGATTCCGTCCACAAACGCCAAAGTTATTAGACATAGAATTTTCAGAAATGCCATAGGGAATTAATCCTAACTATATATACCTACTGGCGATATATATATGTTCTATAAAGTTTCAATTGACGAGTGCCAACACAATCCAACACAACACCAGCAATTATTATGGGGTGTTAATTTCTCTAAACAACATGTTTCGGCTGGAAAGCCTTGCTCATGTTGTTTAGAGGAATAAACACCCCGTACTAATTGCAGGCGTTGTGTTGGGTTATTGAGAGCGCTTGTCACTGTCACCCGCCCACCACCCTGCTGGACAACCTCGCCAACATCAGACTCAAGCAACTGGTGAACACCCCCACCCACTACGCCGGCCACACGCTTGACCCCATCTTCTCCTCCAGCAAGCACATCTCCTTCAGCCACTCCACCGGACTACACTGGACAGACCACAGCTGCGTCCACTTCTCCTTCAAGAGAACCACGACCCACCACCAACAGCAACAGGTCCCCCGCAGAAGCTGGAACAAGATCACCGCTGTACAAAAGGGGGTGGTGATGGACGGAGCATCTGAATCAATCAAACACTCACACTCAGTCAAAATATCTGGGTTTAAACCATCACCGTTCTTTAGCCCACTCTGCCACCCCAGTTCAGACATGGCTATATGCAAATCAGTCTGACCCTGTGCCTCATGGGAACAGTCCAGCCCGAACTGCCAAGCCATGTCTTCCATGGACCGGAAACAAGCTTCTGAGGACCGGTTTCTGGCATTCCAGCCTTCTTCAGCCCGGCTTGCTTGAATCCAGTGGCAAAGTGAGCAAGGGACTCACGTCTGAGCATACCCTGCCACACTTATGGCGGCCAAAAGCGGTACAAAGGGGGTGGTGATGGATGGAGCATCTGAAGATCACCGCTGACCAGCTCACCACCTCCCTCAGCCAGAACCCTCCCATCAACACGACGGACCCCAACGAAGCAGCCCAAAACCTCACACAGTGGCTCACCAGCTGCGCCGATGAACTTGCACCACTGAAGAAACCACCCAGCAGACCCTGCAGCAAGAAAGCCTCGTGGTTCACAGACGACCTCAAAACCTCCAAGAAAACGAGCCGCACCCTCGAGAAAGCCTGGCGCCATGACCAGACATCAGAAAACATGACAGCCCTCAAGAACGCCACCCGCAAACACCACCAACTAATCCACACCACCAAAAGGACTACATTCAAAGAATGACTGGACAACAACACCCACAACAGCAAGGGACTCTTCAGCATCGTTAAAGAGCTCTCAAACCCCAGCGCCGGCAACAACGACATTACACCCTCGCAAGACCTCTGTGACTCACTCGCCTTGTTCTTTCACCGCAAGATCGCCGACATACACAACAGCTTCGGCGCGCTAACCACGCACCCAACCACCGAACCAGCACACCCAACCACCACCCTCTGCACGATGAGCACCATCCACTCCGACTCCCCTACCGAACATTGACCACACCACATCTTTAACAAAGCCGTCTCCATCTTCGCTCCCCAACTCCGGGACATCATAACAGCTCCTTCGCATCCGCCACCTTCCCGGAGAGCTGGAAACATGCCGAGCTCAGCGCCCTCCGGAAGAAAGCCACCACGGACCCCACTGACCTCAAAAACTTCCGCCCCATCTCGGTCCTCCCTTTTCCCGCCAAAGTCATCGAGAAGACGGTCAATAAACAGCTCTCCTCCTTCCTCGAGACAAACGGATCCCTCGACCCGTCACAGTCCAGGTTCCGAACAAACCACAGCACCGAGACAGTCCTCATCGCAGCAACCGACCACATCAGGTCCATGCTCGACAATGGGGAAACAACCGCCCTCATCCTCCTGGACCTCTCAACAGCCTTCGACACAGTATGCCACCGCACCCTGATACAGCGCCTCAACAACACCGGAATCCAAGGAACGGCCCTGGAGTGGATCATCTAGTTCCTCGCCGGAAGGACCCAGAGAGTCCGCCTCCCACCGTTCCGATCCGCGGCCACCGAAGTCATCTGCGGCGTCCCGCAAGGATCCTCGCTCAACGTGTACATGAGCCCCGTCGCCGCCATCGCAAGTAAACACAACCTCAACATCATCTGCTACGCCGACGACACCCAGCTGATCCTCTCCCTCACCAACGACCCTCCACTGCCAGAGCCAGCCTCCAGGAAGGAATGAAAAAAGTCGCGGAATGGATGAAGCTCAGCCGTCTGAAACTGAACTCGGACAAAACGGAAGTCCTCATCCTGGGACCATCCCCCTCTGCCTGGGACGACTCCTGGTGGCCCCCTGCAACTGGGCACCTCACCCAAGCCTACGGACCACGTACGCAACCTGGGTTTCATCCTGGACTCCTCCCTCACGATGACCAAACAAGTCAATGCCGTCTCGTCATCCTGTTTCAACACCCTGCGCATGCTACGAAAGATCTTCCGGTGGATCCCCACCGACACCAGGAAGACGGTCACCCAGGCCCTCGTCACCAGCCGTCTGGACTACGGGAACGCACTCTACGCTGGAACCACAGCCAAATTTCAGGGAAGACTTCAGCGCATACAGAACGCCTTGGCAAGAAGCATCCTGACATCCCCCGTCACAGCCACATCTCTGCCCATCTGAGAGATCTGCATTGGCTCCCCGTCAGCAAGAGAATCACGTTCCGACTCCTCACCCACGCACACAAGGCTCTCCACGACGTGGGCCCGAAATACGTCAACAATCGCCTCACATTCTACACACCCACCCGCCAGCTCTGCTCCGCCGGCCTCGCCCTCGCCACCGTCCTGCGAATCCGCAGAACCACCGCTGGAGGAAGATCCTTCTCCTACCTGGCGGCCAAGACTTGGAACTCCCTCCCCACCCACCTACGGCTGACTCAGGGCCATCTCTCCTTCAGGAAACAACTCAAGACCTGGCTGTTTGAGTAGTAGCGCCCACCCCCCCCCGCCCCCCCCCAGCGCCTTGAGACCCTAACGGGTGAGTAGCGCGCTTTACAAATTCTCCTGATTGATTGATTGATTGATTGGTCAATTGGAACTTTATAGAACATTTTGAATACTTGCGTGCTCCGCCAGCGTGAGTGGCAATTCCCGCGGGGCCCAAGGCAATCAGAAGGAGCATCTTGTGGGAATATATATATATATGTATATATCCAATCAAACAGTTGTCACCAGTATCCACAAAACAACATGCTGAGGCCCATTTGCATTCCAGGTGAGTTTTATTGGCAGAAGACACCCAACGCGTTTCGCAGCCGCAGCCGCTTGATCACGAGTGAAAGTTTCGCGGTGTGTCCATGAGCGCTGTCTCCACGCTACCTTTTCTGATTGCCCCAGTGGGCCAAAACTTAGGTTAAAGCATCACCCGTGTTATTCTCACACGGTGTCCCTTTCCAATTATATTTTGACCACATTTGCCTAATTTCCACAACATACGATGAAGTCATGCCCAAGTGGGCCCCAAAAATGACAACATTATAATTCTATATTGCAAAATTTCTTTTCATCGTGCATGTCCGGTTTCAACATTAGTCCAAACAAATATCATAATTTAATGTCCATATGTATGCACTGATTCAGTGTCCGTACTCTCAATTATGTTTGCCCCAGTGGGCATAAAGTGACCATTTCCTCATGGCCATCATGGAAGGGTCCTGTTTTAAAGGTTATCGCACAGTCTTTTATGTACAAATACAGCAGAATTTCAATATTTTCATTTTTCTTCAAGTAAGGTGGAACCACCCAATATCTGTAACAAGAGAGTGTGCTCATTAAAATACCATCAGACAACACTAACATAATTCAAATTTCAATTTTTTTCCATTTTTAAAAACAGTTGTTATACAGCTTTCCAAGTTCTAACAGCAACCTCTGACACACGGTTATTGATAGTTTTTACCCAGATGGACCGATAGTCCCTCATCTTCATTGTGTCCTGACGGATACAGCGTTTGATATTTAATTATCATTTTTGATTCTAGTATTCGCAGTTCCTTCAGTCTGTCCCCTCCTCTTTCTCTTTTGGGAACACTGTCTAATACTACAAAGGAGAGCAAGCTAGTGTTTTGTTTATGTACACTAAAGAAGTGTCGAGCGATGGGGTATTGTTTGTCATGATGCCCGATTGCCCTGAGGTGTTCCAAAACTCTCTTCTTGGCTTTATGTTTTGTGTTACCAATGTAATATAAATTACATGGACACCTCAGGGCATAGACCGCATATTCCGTCTCACATGAAACATGTTTTTGAATTTTAAAGGGACTACAGTGAGTGGATAGCTTGACTGACTTGCAGTTATAGCTGTATTTACAGGCCTAACACCTGCCACACACAAAGAATCCTTGTATTTTCCCTTTCGATGTGTTTGTGTGTTTAGGTAGCATTGCTGGGCTTAGAATGTCTTTAAAGGATTGTGCCTTTCTGAATGTGATTTGCGGTGAACTACTCACACATTTTTCCAAATCAGTGTCTGTCTGTAATACATTCCAGTATCTATCAAGACATTTTCTCATTTCGTATGCTCTGTTGCTATATGTTGCCACAAATCTCACTTTATTAGAATCTTGGATCAATTCATTTTTTGCTTTCAACAGGTCATCTCGTTTCCTAGCCTCAACATTAATGCATGCAGTAGCTATACATTTGTCGTTGTACCCTCTTTCTTTAAATCGTTTGATCATTATTTCACATTCCTTATTGTAGCCTTCTGCTGTGCTACAATTTCTTTTGGCCCGTAGCAGTTCCCCATACGGGATACTTTGAAGTTGTTAGGGTGACAGCTCCGAGCATGTAACATGCTGTTACCGGCTGTGCTTTTGCGATGTAGGGATGTTTCAATTTTACCATCTCTGATCTCTAACATAACATCCAAGAATTCCATTTTTTTCGCATCAATATTATGTGTGAATTTTAAATTCAAATAGTTTTCATTCAATGTATTAACGAATTCATCTGCTTCTTCCTTTGTGCCATCCCATATACAAAAAATGTTGTCGATAAATCTCGACCAACATTTTACATGTTTTTTGTATGGGTCCAGTGCCCGGACCACCTGCTCCTCCCACCAGCCAAGGTAAAGACATGCAAAGCTGGGGGCGAAGCAGGTGCCCATCGCCGTGCCCATGATCTGCCGATATATCTTGTCATCGAAGATAAAATAATTCTTCGTTAGGCATCTGTAGATCATATCAATTAATACCTCTGTGTGCATCAAATACGAAATTGATCTTTCTCCTAGATAGTACCTACACGCCCTCGTCCCCAATTCATGGGGGATGCTCGTGTACAGACTGTTGACATCAAGACTTAACATTAGGCAATCATCACTCCATTCTACATTAGAAATAAGACATAGGAAATCAGCTGTATCCTTAATATATGATGGCAATTGTTTTACCAATGGTTGGAGAAAATAGTCCACATATCTGGATGTGTTCTCCAACCCTGACCCTCTGGATGATACTATCGGCCTCCCCGGGGGTTTGTCTTTATCTTTATGCACCTTTGGCAAAAGATATAGGACAGGAATTTTAGGAAACTTGCAGAACAAATAGTCATATTCATTTTGTTCTAACCAACCCTTTTCTTTCCATTCAAACAATTTCTCTTAATACTCTTTGTTAGACAAATCATAACTGTTTTTAGAGGATATTTCATATTGCATTTCTTCATTTAACTGTTTCAGCCCCTCTTCAATATATCTGTCCCTTCCCCATACTACCACATTGCCCCCCTTGTCAGATTTCTTGATGACAATAGAGGGGTCTGCTTGCAATGTTTTAATGGCTTCATTTTGTTCAAATGTCAAATTTCTGTTACCTTGTGATCGGGTATAGGCCAATTTTCTGAAGTCTTTCTTAACTCCTTTTTCAAAAATATCCAATGCATCATTTTGTATTTGTGGCAAGAATATCGACTTTGGTTTAAATTTGGTTTAAATTGACTTTTGTAGCTGAGATCAATTGCTATATCATCATTCATTAGATTCAAAAGTGGATCAGGGTGGAAATCCACTTGGTCCCCTAATTCATTTAACGTATGCAATGTTTCAATATCGTTAATGCAAAGGTTACTGACCTCATTTCCTTGTCTTACTTCTGTTTCCGAGTTCACTTTAGTAGAAAACCATTTTTTTAGTTTCAATTTCCTCGTAAAGTGGAAAAGATCAATCCGAGCTTGGGTATAATCAAAATCACTTGTCGGGCAAAATGTTAGCCCCAACGCCAATACTTCAATTTCTTCATTGGTCAGTATTCGATCTGATAGGTTTAGTACAGTTTGTTTCCTTAGTTTTGTTTGTTCCACTCTTTTGCCCTTTTTTGCCATCTTGTTCGTGACCCCACCGGGCTGTTCGTGGCTCCTTCGGGTGTTCCTTGTAGCCTTATTCCGCCTCTTCCTCCTCGACCACGCCCTCGACCTCTTTGGTTTGATATTCACAGGTTTCCCTGAACTGCTAGCCTCTCCTGGGCCATCAGGGTGAATTCTTTTAAAATTTTGTCTTTTACCGACATTTCCTGTGGTTGCTCGACGCCACTAGTAGTTGCTATGGGTTCCGGCGTTTTATTGGCAGTTATTATGCCTTCATCATCATTCTCCTCTCTTGGGCTTGTTGTTACTCCGCTACTTGTTTGACCCGTTTGCCTTCTTAAACGGTCAAATTTTCTGGCGAATGTCAAAATTTGCCCCTTTTCATAGTCCACAAAATCACGCAAGAATTTGCGTTGTTTCTTCTCTTTTATTTCTTTCTCATTCCGGTCTAATCTGATTTCAATTTTGGCCATATCTCGATCAAATTCTTCTTTTTCACAGATCGATTTTAACTGTGTTGTAATATCATCAATTAGTGAAGTTAGTTTTTCGTAGTCCCGTATAGCATACTTCACTAGTAGTTTCAACATTACTGTTGAGCAATGGTGATTATTCTCAGCCCATTCTTCTATTAAATCCGGGTCTGGGTCGTTAAATGTGGGTGTGATGAATATGCGCAACCCTCTTGGCACACGGCCCGCATCGACATATTTTTGAAGTGTGGTGGATTCCCACCATTTATTCTGTTCGAGTTTCAAATATTTCCAGAGGCGGTCCCATAACGCATTTTTCGACGTGCTTCCGCTCACAGTCTTTGTTCTTGTGGTATTGCCATCTTCCCATGTCACAGTTGCTGTTTCGAACATTTTATTCGCCGCCTCACTTCGTTTTTCATCCCTTGATTTTGCCATTATCGATACCACGCACCTTGTGCGTACTCACTTTCTGGAAGCTGACTGCCGGTCAACCTTTGCATCGACCCGTTTGCCTGTGTTGTTTTCACTGTTTTACGTGTACGTAGTACCAGTTCTTCGGATCGCTCGGTATCGTCGTTCACTGCACTCCTCTATATCGTATTTGATATCAGTGACTCTTAGTCGAGCTCCGTATAACGTTTCAGCTCCAGGCGGGCGCCGGTTACTTTAGTCCACAATCCCATACACAATGGCGAAATGAACCAACGCCACTTGCTTTCGGCGGGCCACAGCGGGGTTCGCCTTACCCCCGTAAATCCAATCAAACAGTTGTCACCAGTATCCACAAGACAACAAGCTGAGGCCCATTTGCATTCCAGGTGAGTTTTATTGGCAGAAGACACCCAACGCGTTTCGCAGCTGCAGCCGCTTGATCACGAGTGAAAGTTTGTGTTTCTTCAATAAAGATATATACAAAGTAACAATGTGGTCATGTGACATAAAAAGTGAAGACACACTCCCTTCTTGATCTTACAGGGCTCCAAAACCCATAAATGATAACATAATTATTTACCATAAATCAAGGTATCTTAACAAGAGAGTGTGCTCATTAAAATACCATCAGACAACACTAAACATAATTCAAATTTCAATTTTTTTCCATTTCAGAGGTAGCGCGGAGACAGCGTTCATGGACACACCGCGAAATGGTGTGCGCTAAGAATTATGGGAGTTGTAGTTTCGAAATTGTGGGACTACATACTAACGACGATTAGGTATTGAATTTTCGTTTGTTTACCTTCATATTGTAAATCAGATATCACCCGCTGCTCGTTCATCATCTGAGCCTCCACTACTTGCATTGGAACTTAATTCTTGTTCTGACACAATTATTTCACCACTATCATTAATTGCTGGGGAAACGGCTTTTGGTGTCATAGCCTGTCTTTTCATGGTGTCATATTTCCTTGCAAACGTAAAAATTCTCCCAGTTTCATAATCTTGCTTGTCTCTGGCGAATTTGTATTGTTTGCGCAAGCTAATGGTTTCTTGGTGCTTGTTGAGGCGAGTGTTAATTTCTTCACGATATTTTTTGATGTATTCAATTTCTTTGTGAGCATCCAATTCATTATTAAGTGTTTCTATTTCTTTGAGTATGTCAATCCTGTCGATTTCCGCATATTTGATCAAAATGCAAATCATATTTTTGGATGCCTCCAAGTTGTTAGTGGCCCATTCTTTTAGCATGAGGGGGTTAGGGTTTTCAAATGATGGCGCTATGAGTACCCTTAACCCCCTCGGGACTCTTCCCACTTCCAGATATTTTTCAAGGGATCGCTTTTCCCACCATTTTGTGGTCTCAGTCTTCAAAAGCTTTCCCAATTTATTCAGTTTCCCCTTAAGATCAGTGTTGGGGTTATTATTATTTCTGTTATCTGCAACTGGTCTCACTGTTGGCAGGTTAACGAACATGGCATCAGCCAATGCCTCCCGGCCTTTCATTGCCTCCGCCGATGAAGACATATTGGGAGGAAAAATAAGCTCTTTAGCCACCGCCCTTCAGAACTGAATTCTTTACTCAAAACTGAGGGCGCAAACTGTACGGAGTTCAAAGTATCTCTCCACCCGTGCTATACAACTTCAAGCTCCAATGAGCAGCGGCATGCACTCACCAGTTTACCGCACGAATCCTCGTATATATTCACAGAAAAAACCATAGGTTATAGTCCATATATAGTTAGGAATTTGCATTTACAAAACCTTGAAAATTCAATGAAAAAACCATTGGTTATAGAACATATATAGTTAGGAATTTGCATTTACAAAACCTTATTTTACTCGCATAAAACCATTGAAATTCCATATATAGTTAGATGCGCTAACTATATATCGCGCACCCGCAATCCACTGCTGATGATGTCACATATTACATCATTCATGACATGGTCAGTGACATCACTGATGACATTGGTTTTTTAAAAGCTAACATCTGTAGCTGTAAAATGTATTCTTCTTTAAAACCCAAAATATATTTTAGATGTTTATTGATAATTTTTTTTGAAATATTTTTTTTCTTCGCTTCCGGTAAGCGAACCGGGAAGCTTTCCGTTAGCTCATCTTGATGCCGCGATCTAGTACGCGAACCGGTAAACGTTTCGTTAGCGGAACTGTGACGCGTCGCGGAAGCGCGACGTATCATTGTCGCGTAATGCGTCTTATGACGCGGCGCTTTAGCGCTCCCGAAAGTGCTCCGGACCGCGAACCGGAAACGATGCGGGACGCGGCGCGCACCGCGTAACGTAAGCGGAACAAGTCATGTGACTTGTTTATCAAACTTTTCATTGGTTCATTTGTTCATTTCACTTTTGGTTTCCAAATGATGTATGACTAGGTCATGCGACCTAAAAATAACACTTTTCATTGGTTCAGAACTTTTGCTTTTCCCAAATCATGTAAACCCCTTCTTCTTTCCTCACTCTGACTTTCATCTTGGTGAGAGAAAGACCATTTTCCATTTTGATTGCAATGGCTTCTATCTTTGCTTCAGCTGGTGGACCCCCACCACCACCTCAACCTCCTCATGACAAGAGAGGACCACCATCACAATTCATTTCCAACAGAGAGGAGGAAGAGGACGACTTAGAAGAAGAGGACACTGATGAACCTGAATTTATTCAGGAGTTGCCCCGTGTTTCCCGAAGGAAAACAAGTTTTATATGGCAGTTTTTCTCAATTCCTCGAGGGGAGAAGAAGGTTAATGCCAAATATGCCACCTGCCTAATTTGCAAAAAAAGATTATCTCGAGGCACAGACAAAAAGTATAGTATGGGCAACTATACTATGCATCGCCATATGGTCAGGTGGCATCCATTAAATTACAGCCGGGCAGAGTTAAGGGACCTGCAAGATAATCCCCCGACAACTCCTGTGGCAAGATCAACTTCAAATATATCTTTGACTGCAAGAGAGGCACAGGAAACTGTGCCAAACATACAGCCAAACTTCAAGCACATGAAGTTTACGTGCATACATTGTGGTGCTATGCTCTCATGTGGCAACATGAGCGTAAACTTAATTAACTTGGTGTTTGATAACCATAACTGCCCTAACCCACCCAAGCAGTAATTTTTTCTTTGCTCCTGTTGAGCCCTTTTCAATGCCTGTTTTTTTGTTGTTTCCCCTCCATGAAAAACACAAAAAAAACATAAAACTGTTCTAAAAATACAAAAAAACAAAAAATGTTCAGAAAAAAATAAAAATAAATAAAACAACAAAAACATAAAAAAAAGTTCTTTTCAGAACTACCTCCCCTTTCAAATAAAATTGCTAGAATGTTTAGCACTCTGGCAAGCTCTATTTCTTTTGGTTCGCTTTCCAGTTCGCTGCCCGGTTCGCGAACTTGAAGCGAACCAAAAAAATATTTTTTTAAAAAAAAAGAAGAGTTAGTATAAGGGAAGTAAACAGAGAGTAATGTAAAAAGAAAGACAGCTATAGGGAGTAAACCAGAGATACTGTTTAATAGATCTATTTATTAATTCAGGATGACGATAAGGTGTGATGTCTCCTGAGGTTTGTTTAAGGTGAGACCTACTCAGGGTTACAGATCAATTTTACACTTGTTGAAGAATACAGAGCAGATAAAGCATGTGAAGGCCTACCAATGAAGTAAATCATGTCCTCTTATTACATCATTCATGACATGGTCAGTGACATCATCAGCAGTGCATTGCGGGTAAAAAGAGTAGAAAACATTTACCTTATAATTCTTGTTACCTTTTTTAAATATTTTTTCATACTTTCAATCTGTAAAAGAGAGAACAAACATTTCCAAAAATATTACAACATGTATTTAAAAATTAGAAAAGAAAAGGGAAAAGGTTCAAGAAGAAACACTTTTTCAACAACTTTGACATTTACAGAAGCCTCTGCTTCTCTACGTCCCCTACACAATCCTAAAGATATATATTTTAAACAAACAGTATCTTCATGCTGATGAACTGAGACCTATTTTGGAACATGGTACTTCTTTTGCACTGCTGATGTCTCACAATAGTGATGCAATAGCAGCGCAAAAAAGATGTAAAGCCATCATAAAATTGTGTCTAATATTTTAAATGATTGTTTCAGGATGCAAATAAGATGTGTGCTTTCAAGAGCTTTCTTTGAGGTGAGGCCTATTCCTTTTTTAAAAAAAAACAGTACCCAGAAGTACAGCACTGTAAGCATTAAAATTGACACTTACAGAAGACTCAGTTTCTCCAAACAGAAGAACATTAATTATACATGTTAAATGGTTTATTTTTGCTGTTCTCAGAATGTATCAAATTTCACTTAAATCAGTGACTTGAAGGTATTCATCATGTAACAGCGGGGAAAAAAAAACACAATCAAAATGACTGTGTTTAAAAAACCCATACAACCTAAGAAATCTGATTTCAAAACTCCTTAAAATTAACTTACTTTCAATGACGTCGAAGGATCTCCTATGAACAGCGTCCACTCTGTTGTGCTATAAATATTTTCAGCCCGCCACTTTCTGAAAGAAAACCTCCATCGATTCGAAAAATATGTTACATAGAAGAAAAGACTTCTCTCATTCTATCACATGTTTCCACTAGGCCAAATCATGTTGCCGCGATTCGCAACTCTTGTAATTCTTCCAATCAAATCCCGACATTTTCTATTTTCGCAACTTTCAAAAAGAATACATTTAAGATTATTTTCACAATCCTGGACTACTAATATCTTACCCTTCTTTGTCACTCATTGTTCTCCTTTTCCTATGACACTGATACTGCTTACTATGAAGCAGACTTACTTGCATCAGGTTTATATAGTTGGATTTTTAAATTGACATTATAATTAAAAGTTTTGGACCAATAATCTAGACAGCATTGCAGACTTACATTCCCTCTACTTCATGAACCTTTTGCAATTCTTCACAGGAAATCCCGAGATTCTTTCATTAAAATTTTGGTTTTAAAAACACCAGGTAAGAATTTTTAAGGTCAAACGGCAATTTTTTTTTGAAAGTTACAACGGAATCATTGCAGAATGACCAGCCGTTTCGAGACTTTAAATAAGCTGTATAATGTCCTGATGTTGTTGAAGGACCATCGTGATAGATAATTGCTACAGTTACAAAAGTCCTTCCTGATATTGAAAGCTGAGAAGCCACAACATTTTTTATTAAAGTTGACAATTTTGATCCATCAGGCCTACATCGTTGGATCATTAAAATGACATACTGTCCATATCTACGTATAAATAATGTTGACATCATTTCAGATTTACATTGGCTACACTCCATGTTGTGATCCGCTGCATTTACTAGCTTATTAAAGGAGACTGATTTACTGTCTGGCAAAGTTAAATATATAAATCTTTCTGAGTCTACACTAGTAGTACTTGATACCCTACAATTCTCGCAGTCATGCTGCCATTGATAAGAAAGCCCAAACAGGTGATCTACATCTACACCCTCATCTTGCAATACATCAAGCATATACATTAAAAACTCCTGACAATCTTGCTGATTATTTTCAGAGAAGTCTGTTTGACCTGAACATTCATCTAACAGATAACGAACTTCAGACACACTTTCTACTTTTGTTCGATCAGTGCTACATTTCTCGAAAACAGAATTCAACAAACAGCATAAAATTTGTTCTGAATTCAACAGAATCTGTTCTTTTAAACTCTCTAGTGAAAAGAGAACATTAACCACTACATTTGCATAGCAGTTGACACCAGAACTGTTTTCAAATTGAAAACCGACAACATCTTCAACAGAATCCACTTTCTTTCTGCTAACAATTTTCGGTTCATTGACTTTTAGTCTTTTTGCAACAACCTCCCTACTATTACTGATATTTCTACGTTTCCGGCCTACCACACGTTTCTCAAACAAAGGATATTGAGGCAAATGTTGCGCATACTCTCTTCTTAACCTATTGTATTCCTTAACACAATCTAGATCCGCACAAATGTTTGTGACATCACAGTCAATCAAGTACAATCCTGATAAAGTTCTAACTCGTGACAATGCCACATATGCCATACCCTCCTTGAACACAGAACTGCCAATATTCACCAATGCACTGTCTACACTTAAACCTTGCGATTTATGAATTGTTACCGCATATGCCAAGCAAACAGGAAACTGTTTACGGCGAACATATAAGTCTTTAACAAGCAAAAACCTAGCAGAACAACGACCAATTAGCTGTACTTCCTCAATGCCATCAAATTTAATTTTTAAAAATTCTATTCCATCTCTATTTCTGTACTTCTCAAAATCAACAACATTACCCATTGATCCATTTACCAGACCTCTTTCAACATGTAAATTTCTTCTCAAAATGATTCGGCAATTTAAACACACATTCAAAGTCTTTTCAAAACCCGCTGTTTTAGATATAGTCTTCTCTAATGAATCCAATTTTGATTTCAAATTTTCTGACAAAATAATTGTTGATCCCATGTGCTCTATTTTGTCAATAGCTTCAAGTTTCACAATCTCTTGCTTTTCTAAATTCAACATTTTGTTGTTGAAGATGGCACATTCTGCAAGAGTTGGCATCAAACATATTCCGGATTTCTTCTCAGTAATTTTCTGAAAAATATTCTCAGCCACAATCTCTTGTTCGGGATATAAATTTGAAAGTAATCGTGCATTTAAAGCTTCTTTTCCATGCTCGGTCACTTTTCCAATTCTAATATCTTGTAGAATATTCTTGTAATCTTCATCTTTTGCCTGACGCATATTTTCATGCAGTTCAGCATAATTGAAGTTTAACCATATATTGACGTTGCCAATGCTCCCTAGGCACTTCCTGGTATCTTCATGCGTGAGTATTTTGAACACAGGTTCTCCTTTTACTGGTGTCAGCTGCAGAAGATCTCCGAAAACAATGATGTGTTTGCCACCAAATAACACATCATATTCAGTTTTAAGTACTTCTTGCATTCTCAAATGCACAAAGGCAAGCATGACATTGGAAACCATGCTTACTTCGTCAATGATAAGTAGTTTCATTTTCCTCAAGACTCTTGAAACTTCACAGCAAGCATCCCCAGATAACTTGTGATATTGTAATTTGTTGTCATGCTCCACCGGCAGCATCAGTAGACGATGCAAAGTAATACCTTTAATGTTATGTGCTGCAAGTCCAGTAGGAGCGGTGACAACACAAGACAGCGATGACTCAGTCCTTTCCTGCAGATAGCATGAAATTGCTTTAATGAGGAAACTTTTTCCAGTTCCCGCTTCTCCACTCACATACAGTAGGACAGGCTTCAACGATGTACATGAGCACTCTTTCTTCTCATGACTTAATCCATGCTCAATTTGCTTGGTAACTTCATCATATATTTTCCTCTGCTCAACGTTGAGTTGTTTTTCCAAGTCTTCTAAGTTAACTGAATCCTCCTGAGCATGTGCCATGGCTCTTTCCACTTCATTCATAGCAGTGGCAGCTTCATTTTCGATAATAGGTCCTCCAAGTGGATCTTGACTCAATGAAACAGAACTCTGACTGTCCTGAGAACTGTCTCTGGCAATCTCGGCTGCAATCGTTGCTTCCTGCTCAATTTCCAAAGTTAGCATTTCTTGATATTTGGGAAAAGCAGGACATTCTATGGTATCCTTAGCAGCAGTGAAAGAGTCTTCGTAACAGAGGAAATCTCCAAGCAGTTCCTCTTCTACACGCCAAGGCTTGAAAAGTTGCAAAAGTGCTAAATAGAAAAACTCCTTTTTTTCTGAAGATTCGCCACTCAATTTTCGATGGTTTACTAATTGGCATTTTCTTTGCTTGACCAGGCATCCCTCACTTCCAATTACAGCATACACTCCTTTCTCAATATCTTCTTTGATGTTCCTCTTGAATATATAATTTTGTAGAACCTCATATAGACAAACATTCTCAAGGTGACTGCTTCGATTTGGATAATATGTATCCAACATGTTGGTCTTCAAAATGTCGGTACTGTTTGGTTCCTTTTCTGCCAAATATTCAATTTCCCGGACAGGTTTTAGAACCCGATTTCGCGTTGCAGCAAGACCAAGACTCGCCCAAACAATACTCCTGGATTTGGCATAGAGACTTGCTGAAGACAATCGATCTGAACATTCGTAAGCTCCGATTTCTCGATGCGACAACATCTTCAGACTGAAACTGTACAACTTCTTGCTGAGGCTCTTTTCATGGGAAATGTCCTCCCACATATCCTTCAGTTCTGTCTTTTCTTTTTTGGTGGTGTAAGATGTCACATACCGAGCCACAGCCATACAGTTGTCACCCACAAACTGTTTATCCATGTTAGCATTCCACATGGACAAAATCACTGGGTTGTAGTCGTTGATGTACTTGGACTCTTCGTTCCTTTTCAAATTGTATGTATTTTTGGGTGATTTCCTCGTCACATTATGTCGCAGTGAAGACATCAAACTGTTCACTTTTCCTTTAGAAATCACCGGTCGTGGAAAGTTGAAACGACATTTGGTGTAGAACTTGTCCTTGTTTCTGAATTTACGACGACAGTACTTTCCACAACGATGGCTTTGGAAACGTAGAACTTGTTCTCTTAGGCTTTTCTTCTCCGTTGCGTTTGGAACAGCACACGTAGAATACTGTTCTATGAAATTCATCACTAAGTCATCCGGATCTGTTCCAAATTTAGGAGCATCCTTGATCCACAACAACATATGTATATGAGGAGCACCTCTTGCTTGGTACTCCTTTCTCCAGAAGAAATCCAACACCTCTCCAAGAGGTGGATTCTTCTTATTTGTGATGAAAGACATCATAGCTTCAAATCTATGATTGAAGTACCTGCATACATTCACAGGATCCAAAGAACACAGTTCTCCAGGTGTCTTGAATTCAATGTTTTCAATATTTCCATTTGCCTCTCGTAGAAATTCAAGTAAGTCTTCCCAGCCATACTCGGCACAGCTCAGAGTGAGGAACCATGTCGGAGTTCCTAAGTTCCTCAGCATACATTTTAAATCACCATGACGATGGTACCAGTACTCATTAGTACCACGCTGACACGCCATGAGATTAATTAAGTGAGAATCCAAAATACTGTCTTGGACATTGACTTTATGCATGAAGTCCCTTGCCGAGATATTTCGCATCTGTATACCACTTTTTAAGATGTGGTTCACTGCATATGACAGTCCAGACAGATCGCTTTCAAACAGGAGATGAAACAAATAGGGAATGCATTGACGAAACCTAGGATCTTCTGCATACAATCGTAAAGTCCGGTATTCAGACGCAGGAATTTGATGAGGTCGCTCATCATATCTTCCTCCTCGACCTGTGGGAAATAGCTGTGGGAAACACCGAGCTTCCAAACTTTCCTCCCAAACACTAATGGGACTCCCTTTGGCTTGTTTCATTTGAAACAACTCAATAGCATTCCCCATGACTTCCTTGGAATGCAAAGGATGAACACTATAATGTTCATATATTTCTTCACTTTTAGAGGCCTCTACTTTCTCAATTTGGCCAGCACACAAATCGCTATCCTCTTCATCACTTACTTCCTCTTCTGCAACATATACATTCTTATAGTACTTATTATTTTTCTTCAAATACACTGTTGCCTTTTTGACTTTCCTAACATCCACTAAATCTTGCCATATTTTCTTATTCTTTGTCGGAACCCCATTAACCAAGATAACCAGAGGTTCCTCTTCCACTTTTTCTATTCCAATTGTGTTAATGTTTTTGTTCAAATCTAGAGGCAAATAAACAACTCTTCCCTTTAATCCTCTCTGTAAATCTGCTGGAGGCAACTTCCCTGTCTTTGGCTCCATTCTTACAATAGCCTGAAAGGGATGGATACTTTGAATCAAAATAGATTCATAAGTATTTAAATCCTTCAATTCAGAAGGAATCTCAACCAATTCCAGATTATTATGAACTGCCCTAGCAGGCATCTGGTTTTGGTTTAATTTATTACAACAATAAGTACACACACGTTGATCCGATCCTAAATCAAAATAATTTTCTACCATCAAGTATGTGGCAAAATCCTTCCATTCACTATTATTTTCCCTTTCACTTTTTGCATATAAATCCACTACCTTAGTCTGATTCTTATAATAAGTGCGTCGACAACATACACAAGTGAAATTAGGCCTCTCACTTGATTTCATCTGAAACGTGGCAATTTCTTTCTGAAAATTATCTGTACTGGAAACCTGTACATTATCTTCAACATTACCCTCTACTTCAGGGTCAATTTGAACATTCTCCTCTTTACTACTAAAGTAACAAAACTCAATTTCTTCACAAATATTCTTCACATCTATTTCAGAACCATGCAAAAGAGCAGCACATAATTGTTTAAGCATAATTGCTGGACTCTTAGCATAATACAACATTCTCACTAATTTTCTCACTCTATTATGATGCACTGCTACCATCCTGAAATGATGAAAAACACTCTGGCATACTCTCCTGGAAAGACAAGCCAGTGAATGACCACGCAAACCTGTCATTTGTCTCACTCTGCAAGGATCTAAATCTTGCAACAACTTCATTTTCTGCTTCAAACTTTTCTTATTAAATGTCCGTATAAAATCACAAAGCAAATTGATGGAAACCTGTCGCACACTGCAAATAGAACTACACTTCCAAATGTACACAGGACCCTTAGGACGTCTTCCTAAAACCTCATCACTTAGCACCTCTTCTGTCTCTGTTGTCACAAGTTTTTCTTTTTCAACTGGACAACCATCCTTCACTTCATACGCTCGACCACTGGTGTCAACTGCAAACATCAAATCATTATCCTGAAAATAACTCTCCTCATTAAAAAATGCCTCAGAACTTGAACTATGCATCCATTCTCCGGAAAAAACTTCACAAAAGTTACTACGATTTACTACTCTCTTCCATCTACTGTTTGTTTTGAAATCAGAAATTACCTTGCTTAGTTTCCTAATTCTATTGATTACCAAAATAAACAACTTTCGCTTAATTTCAAAAGCATGATCAATAATTTTCTCTACATTTTTCTTCTTCTTATAAAATGCCGCTTTCTGTTGGCCTTTCTTAATATTTTTTAATAAATTAACTATTATCCTGTTACGGAACATTCGTTTTCGAATGTCCCTAAACTGTTGTTTCCTTCTACTATCATGCACAGAGTTATCTCTTCCTCTACCAGTAACATTTTTGATGGGTCTTTCCTTTCCATTTAAATTACTCTTCTTTTTCTGAACTGAAACATTTTTGCGAAAAATACTTTTTTTACTAAAAATATTTTTTAAGAATGATTTTGTGCTCTTACCCGGAGCTTTCTTGGTGTTTTGATAAGTATTTGGGGAAGAGGACTGCTGCAATAAAACATCATCCTGCTGTCTTTGACGTTTTCTAGCCTTTCTAATACGATTTTTCGTTGGCATTTTTCAAATTAAAAAAAGATCTGCAGTTGAATCTGTGGAAAAATATAATAAAAAATGTTATTAACCACTATTACCAAACAGTAAATGAATAACAGTCATCAAAAACTTAACGCCCTACTTATTATTTAACATAGAAAATCTTTTGCACCAGCACTGCATCACAAGGACATTTTCAGTCATTTCCTCTTGAATGCAGGTATACAATTGATTTATATGCTGTGTTTTAAAACGATTTTTTGAAATCAATTACATTTCTGGATATGTACTGCTAGATCTTCATAGGTTGCTTTGGGTCATATTTATAAGGCATATGAGTGTCTATAATGTTATTTTTCCTTTTTAAATGGAAAGCGTTCTTCATGGTGCAAGTTTCTTGTAAATACGCTCCCACCTGCGAAACGGAACTTTGCGATGCGAAGCTGATTGCCTCCCTGGTGTCTGTCAACATTCTAAACAGACCGGAGCGGCCGCCATCTTATCTCTCGGTAGGATCGAGAGAGAAGAAGAGGTGAAAAACGAAGGGGGAATTTAATGAAAGGGGGCAAGGTATACCCCTCTTGATCCCCTAGGAATGTTGTTGGGGTTTTTAAAGGGTCCCGTGGGGAAAATAAAAAAAATATATTTTTCATGGTAGAAGCGCTTTCCGAACACCGAACTGGGCCGCAAACTGCTGGCGAAACGGGAATTCGCCATTTTGTGCTTCGTTTTAATTAAATTACTAGGTATAAGGGGGTGCGGGAGACCATTTTGTGCTTCGTTTTAATTAAATTACTAAGTATAAGGGGGTGCGGGAGACGTATCCTAATCCCTTATATTTTCTGAGGGTGGCTGAGAAGGCTCATATATGTTGATACATGTGTTCCAGCGGCTGTGCGTGAGCTTTTTTTTTTTTTGTTGCTGCGTGACGTCTGTTAACGTTCGATTCGAAGGAAATCAGGAAGTGTTGACCACCAATTTGTCAGTGCGATAAAATATTTCGTTATAAATGAATCCTTATTGATAAACATTGTCTGCGCCATCTTGTCTTTTTTACAATGCCACAATTTTGTCGTGCACGGCAGCCATTTTACATGCCAGGCCGGTCCCAGGCTATCACCTAGCCCTGCGGATGTAGTTTATGGCCCTAGCTGTAGAGAATCCAGACATGCCAACCCTCCCGATTCAGGCGTCAGACTACTGATTTCAGTGCTACTCTCCCACCTCCCGATTCCTGCAAACAAAAACCAGGGGGCATATTACCAACAACTAGCGATAACTTGTTTAGAGACAAAAATTATCGCCGCACATCGGCGATTTTTATCGCAGATAAACCTTGCTATTAGCAAGGTTTATCGCAAATGCGATAAAAAACGGCCGCAATGCATGAATATCGCTGAAAAGTCAGCAATATTCATGCATTATCCAGCAAATGCTCTTAGCCATGTTATCCACCTCTCATTGGATAACATGGCTAAGAACTGCTCGCAAATGCGATAAGAAGCGGCCGCAATGCATCAATATCGCTGAAAAGTCAGCGATATTCAGGCATTATCCAGCATATGCTCTTAGCCATGTTATCCACCTCCCATTGGATAACATGGCTAAGAACTGCTCATGGCCCCATGAGGAACGCTTTCCATTTAAAAAGGAAAAAATAACATCATAGAAAAGAATCGTTTTTAAACACAACATATAAATCAATTGTATACCTGCATTCAAGAGGAAATGACTGAAAATGTCCTTGAGACACATGAAAGCGTTTTCTGGAATGCCCTAGCACCATTTTTTGGACATTATTAACATGGCTATGTAACTCCCATAATCAAAATCTAAATTTGCCAAGCGCAGGTGGGAGCGTATTTACAAGACACTTGCCCCATGAGGAATGCTTTCCATTTAAAAAGGAAAAAATAACATCAAATACACTCAAATGCCTTATAAATATGACCCAAAACAACCTATGAAGCTCTAGCAGTACATATCCAGAAATGTAATTGATTTCAAAAATGGTTTTTAAAAACAACATATCTGTTTCAGCTTACATAAGAGACCATGGAATGGGCTTCATATACAACAATAACTTGTGTTACTGCATGCCAGAATGCTACACCGAATATGCAATTACAATTTCTCAAAGTAACAAAATCTATTTCTATATCACTACAGACAAAGCCACAGTTTAAAAACACAGCTTTCTTCATCATTTTCTCCTTTGCAAGGTTTATCGCAAATGCGATAAAAAACGGCCGCAATGCATGAATATCGCTGAAAAGTCAGCGATATTCATGCATTATCCAGCAAATGCTCTTAGCCATGTTATCCACCTCCCATTGGATAACATGGCTAAGAACTGCTCGCAAATGCGAAAAAAAACGGCCGCAATGCATGAATATCGCTGAAAAGTCAGCGATATTCATGCATTTTCCAGCAAATACTCTTAGCCATGTTATCCACTTCCCATTAAATAACATGGCTAAGAACTGCTCAGGGCCCCATGAGGAACGCTTTCCATTTAAAAAGGAAAAAATAACATCATAGAAAAGAATCGTTTTTAAACACAGCATATAAATCAATTGTATACCTGCATTCAAGAGGAAATGACTGAAAATGTCCTTGAGACACATGAAAGCGTTTTCTGGAATGCCCTAGCACCATTTTTTCGACATTATTAACATGGCTATGTAACTCCCATAATCAAAATCTAAATTTGCCAAGCGCAGGTGGGAGCGTATTTACAAGACACTTGCCCCATGATGAATGCTTTCCATTTAAAAAGGAAAAATAACATCAAAGACACTCAAATGCCTTATAAATATGACCCAAAACAACCTATGAAGCTCTAGCAGTACATATCCAGAAATGTAATTGATTTCAAAAATTATTTTTATAAACAACATATCTGTTTCAGCTTACATAAGAGACCATGGAATGGGCTTCATATACAACAATAACTTGTGTTACTGCATTCCAGAATGCTACACCGAATATGCAATTACAATTTCTCAAAGTAACAAAATCTATTTCTATATCACTACAGACAAAGCCACAGTTTAAAAACACAGGTTTCTTCATCATTTTCTCCTTAATTCATACTATTCTCTATCTAAAATAAATAAATCTTTTCTCACCTTAGCAAATACTTTTTGAGTTTTGAAAACAGTCTCAGAAATACACCAAATTGTCTTCAGCAGAAGAAAAAGGATGCACTCCAGAGTCTGCAGCTATTGAAAGCACAGAAATACAGATATTCATTTCACATATCTCTCATATTAGCCAATCATAACTCTTCCCTCACTTTTTTCAAATCAAAACCCTTCCCCCTCTGCCCTCTCTGCCTTTTTTCCATAGCAACGACCTCCTGGAAGACCTCTCATGTTTGCAAATTCACACAACAATGTTTCAATTGAACTCTGAACTCTCAGTGCACCTGCGTATCCAGTGCAATCTTTCATTAAAAGTTTCTTCCTTGACCATTCAAATTACATCTTTCAAAGAACACATCCATGCACCCTAACTTTCTGTTTTCAGAAATGGAAATACACCAATCACTGCTAATGAATCATTAGCATTGGAAATCCACAGTTTTTTTTCTTTACAAACTCCTACTGTTTCAACTGCCCTTTCATTACCACACTTCATCTGACTGCAGCCCAACCTTCTCCCACCATGTTTAAGGTCTGGATTGTTGGACATAGTTACATCCACTGGGCTCAAAGGTATGCTGAGAACAGAAATTTACACAACCTCAATTTACAAGATGTGGAAATTAAGTGGTTGGGCCAAAGAGGATTAAAATGTCACCAATTGATACCATTGGTGAAAACCTTTATGCATTTGCCAAAACCTGACCTGTTAATAGTGCACTGTGGAGGTAATGATTTGGGCACTTTGACAGGGGTAGGTCTGGAAATGCTTTTAAAGGACACCTTTGAGCAATTAATGGCACTTTTTCCTCAAACTGCCTTGGTATATTCCAATATATGCCAAAGACAGAAATGGAGGTGGTCCAACCAATTTTGTCCACAAATTGAGAAGTCGAGGAAGCATGTAAACAAATCTGTTTCAGCTTTCATGAGAGACCATGGAATGGGCTCCCTGTACAACAATAACTTGCGTTACTACATGCAAGATATCTACAGAGGAGATGGAGTTCACTTCTCAGATGAGGGCAACAGAATTTTCATTCTGAATTTAAGACTGTGCATTGGTACCTACTTATAAGTACCTAAATGTACCATAAACCCAAAAGCTCTTCTCAGAGCTACCCTTCATCTAATCACTCACTATTATTATTTTTTTCTAACTTTTTTCACTAATTTTCCACAAAATACGCTCCCCGAGGCGCTACCCGGTTCGCTAACCGAAAGCTAACCTCGAGGAATTTTTAAAAAAAATGTTTTTTTCCGCACATATAAGCCTCCTCAGCCACCCTCAGAAAACCTAGGGGGTCAAGATAAGTCTACCGTGCCCCCTTCTACCCATTCTGAACATTATTTGCCCTCCGTCTTGTATCTTAAAGCGACGGAAACACAAAATGGTGGACTCCCGTGACGCTTAAGGTTCGCTAACCGGGCCGCTTTCCAGAAAGCGGTCCTAAAAAAAGGTGGGAAAGTAATTTACAGAAAAATGACTAGAGACACTCTCACCAAATATAGATTACCTCATACTACATAACAATCCCTTTCATTCTCACAAATTTGATTGAAATTTCATTTAGCCATTTAGCCTGTAGACCTATCTAAATACCCTGAGGTAAATTACTTCACAAAACACATCTAAAATATTGGAATTGACAACCAATGAAAACTTTACTTTCATTTACAATTTTTATTACCTGACATTTGATTGGTTATATACCTGAATATATATAAAGGAAGAGAAGGAAACACAGCCATTTTCACTGCTACTTCCTGAACTACATTTCAAGATCCTTTTCACCTCCCTGTAAAGTAAATTGATAATTTGTAAGTGGCACTTTAAATTAATTTGTAAAAACGTTTTTTGATAATTATTTACTGTCCCCCTGCTATAGTTATAGATACAGATAAGCTCCTCTGTTATATTTATTGATTGACTTACACTTCTCTGCTATAATTATGAATTTACTTACTTTAACTTCACTGTTAAAAAAACAGAACTACATGTCTGAACTTAAACCCAACAGTGCCCTAACTCTTGTAATATAATTATTTTTTTATGCAATTTACAGCAAAAAAATGGAAGGGGAGCACGAAAAAACCAATGTTTCCTTCGACATTACAACAGAAGAGATTTTAACTGAAGAAAATGTGGATGAAGATTTTATGGATGAATCTTTTGATGAACAATTTATTGAAAGCTTACAAGACATAGAAACATCCATGTTTGACGAGATTCCAGATGATGTAATGCTGGAAGTTTTAATGAACTATGAAAATAATAAATACATTTTTTTTCAATCAAAATAAATAAATAAATAAAAAAACGAACAAAAACAACAAATAATTAACATACAGTATTAGAAAAGTCTATCATTCTTTTATCCTTATAGTACGCTGCCCAGAACGCTTTCCGGTTCGCGAACTTGGCGCTTACCACGCAAAAAAAAAATAATATTTTTTTCTTTTTTGGACCCTCCTAGGCCCTTTTAAAACCTCCACATAAAACCTAGGGGGTCAACGAGGATCTACTATGCCCCCTTATGGTAATTTCCCCCTTTGTTTTGGCCTCCTCTTGTCTCTCGATCCTACCGAGAGACAAGATGGCGGCCGCTTCGCATCGCAAAGTTCCGATACACGAAAAGTTCGCTAACCGGATCGCTGCCCGGAGCGCTGTTACAGATATATATCTTGATTTAAACGTTAATTTCTCAAAATCCACTGAAGCACATATATTGAGACCTAGCAAAGGCACATCGGGCTAACAGTCCCTACAATTTTGCCAAGTTTCGTGGAAATCCATTCAGCCGTTCGGGCTAAAAGTGAGTCCAACCGCCCTATGGAAATTAACATGGGAAAAACGTGTTTTGGGACCCCCCTTTTTTCTCGGCCCCCCCTTGACGGAACCCCCCCAAATTTCCAGGAGCTGCTCAGAAACAAAATGTGCCATTTTCCTGAAAATTTCAGCCGATTCCGTCCACAAACGCCAAAGTTATTAGACATAGAATTTTCAGAAATCCCATAGAGAAAAAATCCTAACTATATATACCTACTGGCGACCGCCAGTAGGTAATATATATATATATATATATGTATATATATTACCTACTGGCGGTCGGTAGTTATAGTTAGGATTTTTTTCAATGTTAAATCTCAAAGTTCTATTTGGAATAACTTTGGCGCCGGTTGACAAATCTGCCTGAAAATTTTCTCAAAATAGCCTTGTTGCGCTCCGGTCCTTCCCTGAAAGTTTGGGGGGATGCGTCAAGCGGGGGCCGAGATAAAAGGGGGTCCCAAAATGCGTTTTCCCCATGTTAATTTCCATAGGGCGGTCGACCTCCCTTTTAGTTCGAACGGCTGAATGGATTTACACCAAATTTGGCAAAATTGTAGGGACTGGTAGCCCGATGTGCCTTTGCTATGTCTCAAGATATGTGCTACAGTGGTTTTTTCAGTAATTTAGGTTCAAAAAAATATATATATCTATAAGCGCGCCCCGGTACGCACTCCGGGGAGCGCTCCGGGCGCGACACGCGACTTGCACACAGAAAAGTTGATTGGTTCTTGGGTGTCTGTAAACATTCGAAACAGTCCGGAGCGGCCGCCATCTTGTGTCTCGGTAGGATCGAGACACAAGAGTTGGCCAAAACAAAGGGGGAATTGACCATAAGGGGGCAGGGTAGACCCCCCCGACCCCCTAGGTTTGATGTGGGGGCTATAAAAGGGTCCCGCTGGGCAAAAAAAAAAAAAATTCCATTTGCGCGGGGGGAGCGCCCGGTACGCGCACCGGGGAGCGCACCAGGGAAAAAAGAGAATGGCAGAGTTTAAAAATGTAAGTCACTTTATATAAATGGGAGGTAGTTCTGAAAAGAACTGTTTTTTTTTTCTTTTTGTTGTTTTATTGGTTTTTTTTTGATTTTTGGAACCTTTTTTTGGGGGGGGGATTTTCAGAACAATTTTATATTTTTTTGTAGTTTTTCTGGGGTGAAACAAAAGACAGGGAATTGCAAACAGCTCAACTGGAGCAAAAAATAGAAAAAAATTAAGGTTGCTTGCTGCAGTGATGGTTGTCTGCAGCTCGATTAAGTAAAGTGATGCTCTGCTCACCATAAGATATAGTTTTGTTGCAATATATGCAAACAAATTTAAATTTGGAAAATTTGGTTTGAACATTAGGGACCATCTCCCTAGCTTCTGCACCCGATGGAGTGGGTTGGTTGGAGGTGCCTGAAGTTGAAGGATGGGGAGGGTTCTTGCTCAGTTGCCTGACTTCAGCTCTTGAATAATTGTTTGGGTGCTTCCTCTGCATGTGCCTTATCATCGTGTGGTTCCCAAACAAATATTTCCTGTTTGGGTTCCCTCTTGACAGTTCTTGGTCACAGATGAGGCAAGTGACCTTTGCTGCATTAACTTTTTTGGCACCCCTTGGCATTTTGAAAACTCCCAAATAAAATGTTCTTTGGGTTTGTATGGGGGAGTGTCCTCAGGCAGATATTGCCTCTCCTCCTGCTCCTCTTCGTCCTCCTCTTCTTCATGACCACCAATGTGGTCTTGTGGTGGTCTTTGTGGTGGTGGTGGTGGTCCAGATGCACCTGCAGCTGCTACTACTGAAGCCATTTTTCACAGTCTTCTTCACTCAAACAACAAAGTGAAAATACGTAAAAAAGGTGGGGTCTTTCATCATTTGGAAAACAAAACTGTTGTGAACCAATCAAAAGTGTTATGTTCAGGTCACATGACCCGACCCGCTTAGGCTACGCGCCCCGGGGCGCATCGCGTAAGTGCTTCGAATGCTTCCGGGTGCGTTTACGCCGTGCGTATCACGCGGACGCGGCTACGCGATACGTCACGATCATGTTTTCGTTCGCGACATTGGCACTAACGGGACGCTTCCCGGTTCGCGCACCGGGGCGCTTCAAATGAGAACGCTCTCCGGGGCGCTCACCGGGGCGCGCACCGGGAGCACTCCAAGGCAAAAAAAAATTAAATAAATGGGAAAAATTGTAGGGACTGGTAGCCCGATGTGCCTTTGCTATACTCAAGTGGTTTTTACGAAAATTAACTTTGAAAAAAATATATATTGTGCTACATTGGGCTATATATATGTTAGAGCCCAAATGTAGCCCAATGTAGCCCAAAGATGGCCACCAGAGACAAAAAAAACAAATGTAGCCCAAATATCAGCCATATGTAGCCCAACTATAGCCCAATGATAGAATGTACCAGAGTGTTCTAAAGAACAACTAGAGCGTTAACAGTCTTACTTATAAAGTGAGACTTATAGTTAGGAATTAGCATTTAAAAAACCTATGAAATTCACTGAAAAAACCATAGGTTTCACACCAGTTATAGTTAGGAATTAGCATTTAAAAAAACCTAATAAATTCACTGAAAAAACCATAGGTTTCACACCAGTTATAGTTACCTGGAAATTTTACTGACATAAAACCATTGAAATTCCACGTTATAGTTAGTTGGACTCACTATAACTTGCGTGTGTAATGCACTGCTGATGACATCACATATTAAATCACTCATGACATGGTCAGTGACATCACTCATGACATCACTGATGACACCATCCTTGTGACAGAGTGACTGACCTCCTTTCACTGTAAAGTAACCCTTGAAACACATATTCAAAAATAGAAACTAACATTTACAAAAAGTGGAGATACCTATACCAGTTACAACAACCAATTCAGTAATTCCACCATCTATATACACATCCACTCATTCACCAACAGTTCTATATAGTCATTCATACATATACTCACTTATCATATGTAGTGAGACACCTTTACATCTGTTAACACACCGACAGTCTTCCAAAACTTGCTCACACACATACTCACACATGCAAATAAACTATTGAACATCCATTTTTTTGCATATACAGCTATACACACACTACCACCTTACTTCTAAGGAAACTTACACATACTTACTCTCTTAAATAATCACTTATAGAAACACATACTTATTAAAACAAGAACTCTTTCAATCTCTCACTCTCACATATACTCACTTATATACCTCAATACTTACATATACTAGATTAAAACATATGTAGTTACTGATAAAGATACTAGTGAGACAGTCATTCACTTACTAACACATACATATACACACTCATTCACCCATACAGTCCGGCACATATGCTGTCTTCAAAACACATACAAACAGTGAGTCAGTCATTGATGCATCTATGTGCTAAATAACACCCCCACCAAATCAAACAGACAATTATAAAGATACTAAAAAAACATCTAATAACCCATATACACACACATGCAGCTACTCACCAACCCATGTAGCCAATTATACACAAAGTGAAACACTGATACATATATTTAAATATTTAGAAATTACTCGCTAATATATGTATTCACTAAGATACACTTAATAAGCCAGTTAACCAATCAATTTTTTTTTAAAAAACATTCATTAAAACATTTATTTAAACATTTATTCTTCCATCGACCTTTACATATACATATATAAAAAATATTTATTTTTCAGAAAGATACACATTCATTGGATGGTGTCATCAGTGATGTCATGAGTGATGTCACTGACCATGTCATGTGTGATGTAATATGTGATGTCATCAGCAGTGCATTACACGCGCAAGTTATAATGAGTCCAACTAACTATAACGTGAAATTTCAATGGTTTTATGTCAGTAAAATTTCCAGGTAGCTATAACTGGTGTGAAACCTATGTTTTTTTCAGTGAATATATATATATATATATATTCTTGCTCGGTAATCCTTTACTACGGTAAAAGAATGGACCGCACTCTGTGACTCAGGTTGTTACGAATCCATTACGATTTTATTCATCGTGTTAAACACAGGAAAACAGGACGCGTTTCGGCATCTCGCCTTTTTCCGCTGTTACTTGCACAATGTAATACCAATTAGTTAAATAAAGTTGCACAATGATGTCACGTCCTCTAGTTCATTAACATAAAGAAGGGACAACAATTCATTCATTTATTAGCAGCGGCAATCTTAAAGTGTGTTAAAGTAAAGTAACTATATATACACCTCTTATGAAAAGGCCTTTGAAAATAAAAGGTTTTTAGCCCTTGATGGGCATTTTATAGCCAAGCGTAATTACTTAATTCATCGTTTTGCGCTTCATTGAAATCAGTTTAAATAAATCAATCATATTCGAATGATAACATTTGCAAGGTGTCTCACTACAAATCATATATATACAAATATTTGAGAATTTCGTAGCAATTAGTGAGAATGAGGCCCTGTGAGAAAACATTGTGTTGTCATATTATTGACCAAGATGGATGGCCAATTCCTCTTCAGTATTCAGCCCTCGTGGAGACTTGGTTAATAAATCTCGATTCCAATCTCCGCATTTGCAACTCTCTGTTCCCACCCCGATCTTTCAAAGGGACTTGATCTAAGCAAAAGAACTTCAATACATTGCGATCCCTTTTGTGCTTTAAGGCAAAGTGTCTTGCAACGGGATAATTCGGGTCGTTGTGTTGGATTGCTCTAGCATGTTCTAATATTCTTTTCTTGACCGGATGAATTGTACTCCCAATATAGTGTAATTTACACCGACACTCTAAACAATATACACAGAATGGACTGGTACAGGTTAGGAATTTGTTTATCCGTATAACTCTGAATGTTTCATAGGTGGTAACTTTGGGACTAGCTTTACAGGCTTTACAATTTTGACACGGGAAAAACCCTGTCAGGTTCCCAAGTCTTGGTGTCCTTGGTACATAGTCAAAATGACTGTGTATCAGGGTATCCTTCAATGACCTGTTCCTTGTATAGGTGATTTTGGGATGGCTTGATAAATCCTTCCCAATAAGCCCATCAGTCTTAAAGATATTCCAATGATGAACAATAGTTCGATGGATCAGTTGGGAATCCTTAGAAAAAGTTGTAATGAAACGAGGAGTATTGTCCTCTTTTCCACTGTTCCTACTCGGTTCTTTGAATAGACTTGGTCTTGGAATATGGTGGACTTTATTGTATGCTTTTTGTAAAGTCTCATTGGAATATCCTCTTAGTTTGAATCTCATAATGGATTTTTGCGCTGCTCTTTCAAAGTCATTTTCTAGTGTGCAATTTCTCTTTAAGCGCAGTAGCTCTCCGTAAGGGATACTGATTTTGAGGGGTTTCGGATGACAACTGCTCGCTTCTAAAGTTGAATTACCGGCAGTAACTTTTCGGAAAAGGGATGCACAAATGTTGCCATCTTTTATGAACACTTTTAAGTCCAAAAAATCTACCTCTTGATTACTGATGGTGCCACTCAAATGTAAATTAACATCATTATTGTTCAGGTTCTGTATGTACAATTCTGCCTCAGTTTTGGGACCTTTCCAAAGGATAAAAAGGTCGTCAATATACCGGTGCCACCCGATTAATGACGAGATCCATTTCTGGTTCTTATCGGCCCAGGCCACCTGCTTCTCCCACCAGCCAACGAACAAGTTCGCATAGCTGGGGGCGAAGCAGGTTCCCATCGCAGTCCCACTCTTTTGTCTGTAATATTGCTTTTGGAACAGAAAGATGTTGTTGTGTAAACAGAAATGTAAGAATTCAATTAACATACTGTTATGCTTCAACATTCTCAAAGAACGAGTTTTCAAAAAGTATTGGACTGCCTGTATGCCATGATTATGCGCAATACAGGTATACAGCCCTGTTACATCCAATACTATCATCATCATATCAGGTTCCCAGATTATATCTGAGATGATACAAATGAAGTCAGAAGTATCTCTCACATAAGAGGATAGGGTTTTGACATCTTCTACCAAGAAGAAATCCAGGTATTGCGACATGTTTTCTGTCAAACTGCCTTTTGATGAAATGATGGGTCTCCCCGGGGGCAGTGTTGCATGTTTATGTATTTTGGGTAGATGGTAAAATGTTGGGATGGTAGGCTGCTGGCATGTCAAAAATTTCAGTTCATTCATATCAAGCATACCTTCTGATGCCTATTTGTCGAGTAATTCATGATATTTGATAATACTGATATTGTAATCTTGTCTACTAATTTTGTTGTAACATGCTGTAACTTTTAATTGTCGTAGTACTTCTGTGCAATAAAATTCCCTGGTCATTAAAACAATATTTCCACCTTTGTCTGATGGCTTGCATATATTGTTGATGTTAGATTTCAATTTGTGCAATGCTGTTCGTTGAGCCATTGATAGATTCCATTGTTTGTTATTAGAGGTTGTAGATCCTTTAATTCTCATCTTGTCCAAGTCAATTTTCACTGCTTCCTCGAAGACATCAATTGCATCATTGTCATTTGTGCAATATTGTTAGTAAGGAGTTGTCGGGCCCCATTATATCTTTATCCTTTGCCTTCAACGCCATGAGTCTCGGTGTGCCGGTCGGGGCAGTACCCCTGTGGAGCTTTGAAGATAGGAGGGTCCCCTTATTTCCATTACTCTGTCGAAGGATTTAGTAAGTGGGGGGGAGCTAGCCATTCTGGCTACTCTTGCAGGCCTTCTCCTGGCTTTTCATTGCTCACACATAATCATTGGACTGTGGTAGATCAGTTTTGTGCCAGACCATCTATCAGAAACATTACCCGTAGGATTATCTCCAAGGCTGTCTAGGTTAATCCTAACTGGTAATTTTCCCAAATCTCCCAAAATTTGAACTTTTTGCTAGGCGTTTTCCTTTTGTCCAGTTTGTATGTTCTTAATATTGAAACCAACCACTCTCTGTGTAGCGGGGGAACTGGGCTGACCCATTTCACACAGATCTGTCTCCTAGCCAGTAATATCTGTAAGAAAAGTAGGTTTTCCTGTGCTTTAGATAGTTTTTCTAAGACATTTGAGCTCATTACCCCAAAAATAACTAGATCCATACTTACATTCAGATGTCTTCCTAGTACCTCATCCAAAGACTTACCCACAATATTCCAGAAACCATTGAGAAGGGGACACTGCCGAAACATGTGGAGGTCGTCGGCCTTTTCCAGTCCGCATTTAGGGCAAACCTTCACTGACGCCCCGGTGAATTTGGAGAGCTTTTTCGGGGTCCAATATTCTCTGTGAGACGTAAATAAATGGTTCCTCTTTAGGGCAGCCGATGTTACAATTGTCCAGCATTTGCTCATAGATACTTGCCATTGGTTATTTAACTCCAGCCTCGGCAAATCTCTCCCCCATATTCTCTCTGGCATCAGGAATTCTTCCTCTCCTGCTAAGATTAAAGCCCAGTACCAATAAAAGATTTCTTAGTGGATAGCATCCTTTTTCAGCATCACTTTTTCCAAAGTTATGTTCCCTGCTCCAACTTCTTTTAGAGATTTCGCCCAACTTGAAAGCTGGTAATATTTGAATTTTGCTAGGGAAGCCTTTGTTGTTGAAGATAGTATCTCCCAATCCATTATCTTGTTCTGAGACAGGAGTTGTCCCCACTCTGTTATTCCTGCTGTTTTTATAGGGAGTGCTAGTTTATCTTTAAGACACTCGGGAGTGCCTGGTGATTCCCATATTGGGGCCAAATCGCTGTAATAAGGGATATTTAAAGTACATCTTATACAGTACCATAATTTAGCGGCTGACTTCAACATCTTTAGTTTAACTTTTTTGAAGAATTTCGGATGCCCGAATTTATAGAGGAAGTGGCTAGTTTTATTGGTCATTGTTTGGAGATATGGCGGGTAATTTTTGAATGTGCTTAGCAACTTTCTGCTTGATTTAAATTGGAAGGCTCTACAGTACTCCAGAAGGTCAGGACTGGCAATTCCCCCTTGTTATTTTTTCCGTCTTAGCTTGCTCCAGGCAATTCTAGAGTTTTTTGAAGACCAGATAAAACTTGTGATTTCTCCCTGGATTTTTTTTATTGTTTCTCTATTGAATTCCAACGGAATAGCACCAAAAGCAAAGGTGAATTTCGGTAAAATTTTAATTTTTATTATGTTGGACTCCCCACACTTTCAATAGTTTCTTTACTTCCCTTTCCATTCTTTGGATATTGATTTGTGTTACTTTATCTAAGTCTTTGACGAGGTCTATACCTAAGTATCTGATTTTTTCCTTATTGTAAGGGCTGGTTGTATGTTCATTCCAGCTCATGGTTTCCGTCTTGGCTTGATTAATGTGATAGCCAGAGATTTTTCCAAAGCTGGTCAGAGTCTCTTCTATTGTAGTTAGGGACCTGCTTAAGTTGTTTGTAAAGATCATTAGATCGTCTGCATAAAGGGCCACTTTCTTGGTCCAGCCTTGAAATGAAAAGGGGGATATTGATGGTTTATTTCTGAGACACTCTGCCATTGGTTCAATAAGAAATTGAAAAGCAAGGGGGAGAGAGGGCACCCCTGTCTTGTTCCTCTCTTTATCTGGATATTCGCAGTGAGGTTGGCATTGATTAGAATTTGTGCCCTAGGGGAGCTATAGATTTTTTCCACCATATTCTGGATATTTGTCCCCAGATTGAAATTCTTTAGTACTTCGATCAGATAGATCCAGTTAACTCTATCAAACGCTTTGGCTGCGTCGATGGGAATTATTTATAGAGGGAGTTTCTCATTGATAGCTATGTCTATGGCCCCAATCAGTTCTTGTGTTAAATCTTGTACATGTCTTCCGACTACAAAACCCTTTTGATTGTTATTTATTAGAGGCCCTGCTATTTTCCCCAATCTCTTTGCCATAATTTGCGTAAAGATCTTATAATCGCAGTTCAGGATGGAGATTGGATGGTATGATTCGCATTTTTTTGGGCTTTTGCCTGGCTTTAGAAGGATGGAGATTGTGGCGTTGTTCCAAAACTCTGGGAGGTCGCCTTTTTCCAGGAAAATGTCATTCATCAAAGTTGTTAAAGGGAAAACCAATATCTCTTAATTTTGTGTAGAATTCGTTAGCTGCTTTGCCTCTCTTGAGGTTTTTTAAAACTTCTTCTACTTCTTGGATTGTAATTTCTGCATTTAATTTTTCTCTCAGCTCTGGTGCTAAGGTTGGAAGGTTCTGGGCCCCTAAAAAATGCTTTATTTCATCAATTTCGGGTTTGCAATCTTCCTTGTAGAGATCTGAGAAGAATGCGGAAAATTCTTGTTTTATTATAGCTTCCTCTGAGCCGTTTTGAGCGGGGTTTCGAGGATCAGTGCAAGCGATTTTATTCCTAGATTGATCTGTCTGGGTTTTCCATGCAAGCATCTTGCCACAGCCTTCCCCATACTCGCAGTGGGCGAGCTTGCTAGCTTCCCATTTCTCCCTAAGTTTATTTTCCAAAATTTCTGTTCTACTTTCTTTTTGTTTTAATCTATCCACCTCCATTCGTTCTTTACAGGAAGGGGATGTTACCGCAGATATTTGTAGATCAAGATTTTTTATGTTATTTTCCAATTTGTAGATCTTTTGTTTCATTCCCTTTGATTTATATGCTGCCAGACTGAGGATTTTCCCCCTAACCACTGCTTTATATGTATCCCAGGTTGTCTGTACTGAGGCGCTATCCTTATTGTCCTCAAAGAAGAATTCCGTCTCTTTTTTAAGCAGCTCAACTATTTGGGGATCTAAGAGGATTGTGCGATCCATAGTCCATCTTGTACCTTCCGTACTATCCTTCAGTTGTAAGGTGATCAGGACCGCCGAATGGCCGAATGGTTTAATATTTTTTCGGCTAGCCCTTGGTCTATCAGAAAGTAATCTATTCTTGATTGTATTCCAAGTTTTTTTATTTTTTAATGTGAAATTGTTTTGTTTATCACCTTTTTCTTTCCAGATGTCTACTAAACTCAGATCCCTTTTACACACCCCTAACCAGTCTCTCATTTTTGGCAGACATGTTTGTCTTCCACTAGGGAGGCGGTCCACTTTCGGGTCAAGTATAATATTAAAATCCCCACCTAAGATAATGGGTGACGAAGCCGTGAGTAATTGTGAATATAGAGATATAGAGTTTGTAGGGGGACTGGGTCGTCTGTGTTTGGACCATAATAGCCTGCCACTATTAAGACATTGCTACATATCCTCACTTTAGCCAGTGCCCACCTTCCTTTTGGGTCTGTTTCTATTGACTCCACTTTCGCTTTTAAAGACTTTTTAAAGAGTATGGCAACCCTCTTAACAACACAATCTTGGTCCGTACAAATATATGAATCGACCCAGTGTAATTTTTTCATAATTTCTTCCCACTCTTTTTTAGCAGGTGTGTTTCCTGAAGGATTATAACTTCACTATCTATTCTTTTTAAATATTCTAATATTCTCCTTCGCCTACTCTTGGTTCGTAACCTGTTAACATTCCAGGAAGTTATTTTCACATATTTTAGATCTTTTTTCATTTTATTCTACGTTATTTCCTTTTGCCGGCCTCCAATTTTCCCCTCTTTCTTATACCTTGTGTAATGCTGAGGACATAAATATTTTTTTCCCTAACTTGCTCCCATCTCCCGTGCATGGTTTTTTCTGTCTTTTTTTCCTTTTTGTAGTGTGCAAGTTAAAAGCCCCCCCTCCTCCCTGGAGTAACCTCCCTTTTTCTTCTCTAGGCTTTATTGATAGCCCTCTTTGAGCTCCGTGTTTTATTTATTTTAAACTAAGAATACTCTGGTATGATTTTCCAGCGGTGTTTATGTCTGCGTCTGATCATGCGTCTGGTCTCGCAACTGTTCCGGGAATGATTCGACTTCCTTAGGGTCCCTAATGTTATACATTTTGTTCCTCCACATGATCCGGAGGGAGGCCGGGAATTTCATTTGGACTGTAGCGCCAAGGGATTTCAACTCGGGCATCATCTGCCCCAACTCCCACTGCCTGTCTTGTGTTGCTTTTGCTATATCAGAACGTATCCTGAAGGACCAGTCGTCTTTATTGTATGATCCAGTTTTTAAAGCTTCACTTAAGATTCTTTCTTTGAGAGAGTATGTTAGGAAATTAACCAATATTTTCCGCAGATTTTTTCTCTCCTTGCCTTTTCCAAATGGGTCCCTATGCACCCGCTGGATGTCGTCTTCTAAACCAAGGTCTTTACTCCATGGAAAGAATTCCTCCAGAAGTGTGACGGTAAATTTCTTTATATCTGTGCCCTCTCGGCCTTCCGGTACATTTAAAACTCTTAGGTTACTTCTTCTGGATTGATTTTCCAATGCTTCGAGCTTATCGGTAATGGTTTTGTCTGTTGCCCTCAGTGTTCTAATTTCTTTCTGGTTTGACTCTACTCTTCTACTTAGTGAAACCACTTCTGCTTCTACTGCTGTTACCCTTTCTCCTAGGGCGTTTAGCTTTGTATCTAGTAGTTCGCAGGCATCCTGGATCTTGCTTTGGTTCCCTCCTGAGATCTCGAATCTCGACCTAATTTCTTCTAGCATTTTTTCTAGGAATATATCAGTGGAGGTTTTCATTTGACTTTGGGATTGGCTTTGGGTTTGGATTTGGATTAGAGTCTCGGTTTAGCCCAGACATTGAACTGGGTTTGGACTAAGTACGTGTGCTTGCCCCGTCATTGACACTGCTGGGCCTACTGGGAGCCTAGAGGTAATATGTGTTGAAACAAGAGGATCCCCCATCCTTATTTGTTCTGAGCTAGGTAGTTTTAACTGTAATTTGTGTTCCCGTTTCCTTTCCTGGCCTTGCTCTTGTAATTTGAAGAAAGATCTTAATGAGGGAGTTATCTTTATTTTTGCGCAATCAGGCCCCTCGCACACGTCCGCTATACCCCCTTTTTGTATTAATCTTCTGCCTGCCTTTGATTTGGGTTTCTTTGTTTTTCTTTTTGTGCTACGAGGAATAACGGGATGTTTAGTGATTGGTGGTTGGTTTGTTTTAAATAACTGCCTATTCCTTAAGCAGTAGGTGGATCTTCCCTTTGATTCTGAGCTCTGGCCTGATTCTTCTTCTATGGCATGGGCTACCTCAGTAGAGGGAAATGTGTCTGGTTTTCCTGTGCCCCCAACTGTTATCTCACCCCCCTCCTCACAAGGTGCACAAGAAGCAGTCCCAAAGCAAATAACTTGTTGTTTTTGCTTAGTGCTTTGTTTCTGGCATCCAGTCTTTCCCCCTGCGTCTTCAGCTCGCTCCCCTCCCTACGCCCTCCGACCTTGCTCCCGGCTTACCCGGCTCATGTGCTGATCAGGGGAATCTCCGGAACTCTTCCTTTCCGTCTCCGCTGTCCGTGAGATTATGGCGTGCCCTTCAGCTGCTCCAGAAACTTTGACCCGGCTCACCGGGGCTGTTGTGCGTCCTTTCACCCCCGCATGCAAAACCAACTTAGTTGCACTCCCTCCGCTTCCGCTGCTGTGAGCTCTGTCGCCTCCTCCTTTCCCCCAGAAGAAGATGGCTATTCTACCCGCTGCCCTCCAGCAGTTCCTGTGTGCCTCAGACGCCACCTCCCACCAGCCGGCGTGTATCTGGTACACGGGTCCAGGAGGCACTGGGCTTTTCAGGCGAGATACCATAGGTAAGCCCACGTTTTCAAGGTCCGATGTTGCTTTTGGCATCCCCCTTGTGTGTCCGATCTTCTGTTGCAGGGTGATGGGGGGTAGCGATTGGTGACAAAGGCTCCGTTCAGGAATGGTTGGAAGGGTCGGTGATTTTTCCGCTTCGCCGCTTAGTTTAATCAGTCAGGCAAGGAGTGTGAAAGCGAGGAAAGCGAGGAAAGTTAAAAAAAAGTAGATAAGAGACCCTCACCAAGACGCAATGTCACTGGGTTGGAGCTGTACGCATATTTCCTGGTGTTTTGCAGAGTATTAGGTCAATTCAGCGTGGAGCAACACGGAGCTCCCGAACGGACTCCCTGACCGGCCGCCATCTTCCCTCTCTCATGTGGCATTGTTGGTACAAATCTAGACAGAGGTTTACATTTTGTGACTGCTTTGGTTTGTGTTATCCCAAATTATTCAGCAGTTTCTGCTATGTCCGTCATTTGTGGATCAGGGTCACTTCTTTGACTTGCCAGTATTTGTAATAGATTCAAGTC
Source organism: Lissotriton vulgaris (assembly GCF_964263255.1). NCBI lineage: Eukaryota > Metazoa > Chordata > Amphibia > Caudata > Salamandridae > Lissotriton > Lissotriton vulgaris. Next base: position 60,279 of record NW_028249383.1, read on the forward strand.
ATCAATACTTATATATATACATATATATATATATATATATATATACATATGTATATGTATATATATATATATATATATATATATATATATATATATATATATATATATATATATATATATATATATATATATATATGACACCAAACAAACTCCACTTTGCTGGGGGCCCCCAATCCTGCAGGGCGGGCTCTTGGGCCAGGAATTGAGATCCTGGAAATTGCAGTTCTGCTACTAAAAGGAAAAGAGCCCAACATCGACTTGCTGACAAGTTGACTTTATTCGTCATGAAATGCAGAGAAATATGCACTCTTTAAATCCTAACGCGTTTCAACTTTCCAGCCTTGCTCACAGGTGAGTGCAATTGTTCTGTGTAGTCCAAGTGGTCATGTGGTTTGCTCCTCGAACCACAAACACCAGCATGCATCAGTACTTCAAATGTGCTGCAAGACATGGCACTTTGCGCAATTCTGCCTAAATAGCATTTCCCCAGCCAATGTCCCACATATTATTGGATGCTTGCTGGTAAAATATTCTGTAATGGCACAGTGCCGGTGCATCTGCTCCTCTTAAGATAATTACTTGCCAAGCGATGTTGCAGAAAAATGATAATAAATCACTCTCCGCTCCCTTTCTCAACATAAAGCAGCCAAATACCTCGGAAGTCCTTCATGCTGGCGCTTTTGTGAGCGGATCATGCCCCCTCCATTTAATGACACCAAACAAACTCCACTTTATATATATATGTATTGATGATATGTATATATTGATGATATATATATATATATATATATATATATATATATATGTATATATATATATATATATATATATATATATATATATATATATATATATATATATATATATATATATATATATATATATATATATATATATATATATATATATATATATATATATATATTCTGAATAAGATTCCAGATTCCACAGTTTTTGCCACTGAAAGCATCCAGGCACTCACAAACAGGTTTTGTCAAAAAGCTTATTTATTTAAGCATATATCATCAACGCGTTTCGGGAGTCACGCTCCCTTGATCACGATGTTTATGCGTTGGTCTGATATATATATATAAATTCCTTGCAAAGTGAGGCTGGAAGGAAGGCACTAACTCGATTTGATTTTTGTGATAGGCGGATTTATTTACCAGTTACTGCCATGCCCTACGCATTTCGGTCAGGTGACTCTGACCTTGTTCACGGGAGAAGGGTGCACAGAGTGAAGTTTTTCTTTTATTGCGGTGTTCCCTGCACGTGGCCATTTCCTGTACAAACAAATACGGTGCTTTGTGGGTGTTATGTTTTTTTTTGCATTTTTAAAACTTTTGGTGATCTGTAGTGATAAAGCGCTCATTGTCTCTGTTACCATTTTTAATAATTTCATCTTTGTAATGTTTAGAGGATACTCTTGCATTCATGTCCTACTTCTTCATATTCATTGCATTTTCGTTTTGTTTTAGCTCTCTGGTGAGCTGCCTTTGTGTTGTTATTTTTACTTTTATTCCTTGATTCCAGTATCACTCTTACATCTAATTTCCACACATTCACATTTCATACTCTCTGGTGAGTTGGTTGTTTTTTAATTTGTTTCAGCTTTTATAAGTGTACATAAAGTTCCTTGTCTTGGTTAAGACCCCTCTGATCCAGAGTTCGGAATCTCAGTATATGTTTAGATTCCTTTAGGCGTAATATCTGCTCTCTGTTACCACTTCTCTCCAGTGGTGGTACCTGTTCAATTGCCCAGTACTTGAGACTCTCCCACTGACTCCCATGTGCCTTCTCCAGATGTTTGGCAATTGCATTAGAGCGATCTTTGTTTGTTGTGGCACGAATGTGCTCCAAAATCATCTTCTTAGCTTCAAAGAAGGTGCTACCTATATAGCGTAGCTGGCATGAACACTCTACCATATATACGATGAAATTGCTTTTGCACGTCAGATGTTGTTTTATTTGCCACTTCGTGCCCCCCTGAATGTCCAATTCTTTTTTGGGTACAGCAATTTTGCATGCCTTACAGTGTTTACATGGCCAGAAGCCCTCTCTCTGTAGCCATGTGGTGGTAGGTGTGTCTTTGAAATGGCTATGTGTGATTTTATCAGCGATGTTTTTGGCCCTTCGGTATGTCACACTTGGATGATCGCCCATGATGTCCGCTAGGGTTGGGTCGAGTCTCAGTATGCCCCAATGTTTTTTGATGATCCGGCTGAGTTCTTTGTTTTCCACATGATGTGCCGCATCTGACACGCCCTTGCAGTTATCATTAATTAACCGCCCTCCAATGGGCTACTCCAATGAGTTTGATACCCATTGGAGGGCGGTTAATTAATCATAATTGCAAGGGCGTGTCACATGCGGCATGTGAATATGTCGAGCCTCTGAGAGAGCAGGAAGCTCAGAAATGCGTCAGGCTAACATCGACATGGCTGAAAGTGTATCAGAATGCAGAAGCAGTCCCACCTTATTAAAAGCTTGAAGCGAACTGCTGTCGGAGTGCGTCCTTACCTGGGGGCAACCTGGAGCTTTGATGTTACACGCGGCAGCCCGGCCGCGAAGGATTGCACCACCCCGGGAACATAGGGGGTCACAGGGCTTTGAATCATGCGGAGCTCGTAATGTGAGCCAACAGTCAATAGGATTTAAGACTGCCATTCATTCTGAGGCCCATTGAAGGGCTTTGAAAGGGAAAAGCATCCGACACGAACTACATGGCCCAGCAAGCATCAAACTCATTGGAATAGCCCATTAGAGGGCGGTTAATTAATGATAATTGCAAGGGCGTGTCAGATGCGGCACGTGAAGATATATATATATATATATATATATATATATATGTATATATATATATATATATATATATATATATATATATATATATAAAAACAAACAAAATGTCCTGTCGCAGCGGGAGCACAATCCAGTGGGTGCCAGCGTGGATACCAGGGCAGTGTCTCAGTTTAATCCCATACAAGAAATGAAGTCGCGGCACACTTCTCAGTTTTCACGTAGTTATTTTATTCCAAACGTGATACAACAACTCCTATGCGTTTCGAACCGTAGTTCCTGTCCTGACTAATACTACCGTAAACAGGAACTACGATTCAAAATGCGTAGGAGTTGTTGTATCACGTTTGGAATAAAATAACTGCGTGAAAACTGAGAAGTGTGCCGCAACTTAATTTCTTGTATGGGATATATATATATATATATATATATATATATATATATATATATATATATATATATATATATATATATATATATATGTATCCAAGTTGCTCCAAAGGGTTGCGGGAGGCCCCGTGGGAAGTGGAAGTGGAAGCACGCCGGTAACTTCAATGACTACACTCCGTCTCACAATTTGGCACGCTCTCAGACATCCAATAAACGCCAGAAATCAGCAGAGTCCAAGGGTGTTTATTGACACCTTGAGACACCGGAATCACAAGAAAATGAGGGAGCATGCTCATTAAACGCCATTGCCAGTGAACCTGATTCAGATGCATCGAGACAATCTACCAGCACTGCCTCAGATACTGAACAAGTTGTTAAAAAACCGGCGACTTTTTTAGAAGAATTCAGGGTCCTGCGGACCAGACGGAAAAAGGAGGCGGAATCACAACAGCAACAACAGTCTTTCCAAAAAACACCAACACGTGGGCGACCAAGAGGACAAGCAAGAGGCAGAGCAGATCGCAGAAGAGAAGACTCAAGCTCCAGCAGAGAAAACGAAAAGAGTTCAAAGCCGATGGGAACCAAAAGGGGCGGCTACAGAAGAAGGCGCTAACCATGGATGACGAAATGGTAAATAAAACTATCATAAACTTATCTTCTAGAACACTGACTCTAAAGGAAAAACGTATACTCTGTCTAGGATTAACTTTCTGCCCTAGTGAATTGTTCAGCTATTCAGACACCAGAATAGACATTTATAAGTTTGGTAGGAAACTCAAGCTTCAAAAATGGCATTCACTTAGACCAGCCGCAGGTACACATATATCTACTATACCATCAGATATACCTGAACTAACCATTAATGATCATGACCTATTACTTGATGTATACTCATTGGGGGGCATACCAGTAGACAGTCAAACAGATAACTCCATTGTAGGAGTCAGGGACTCTAACACAAATAGGGCTGCATGTACCAGTTTTAAACCCAAGTCTGTGTTTTACCCCATAATGCCACATGACCCCATAGACACTTTTCAAGAAGTAGTTAGCAAAGAACTGGTCAAACTTAAACATCAACAGTACAATAGAAATAACTGGGATAGGAACCTAACTAAACAAGAACGTGAGTTCATCCTCTCCCTAGCAGTTGACAACTCTGTGATACTGAGACCCTCCGACAAGGGAGGCAACATTGTGCTGTGGGGTAGGGAACTATATGTCAAGGAAGCCCTTAGACAATTGGAAGGTGATATCTTCTACACCAAATCCAATTGTAATGAATACTACACCAGTATAGAAGAAACATGGAATAGACTCCATGATTGGCAAATAGAGGGGCTCCTCTCATGGCAAGAATTCTGTTTCCTCAAATGTGATTATCCTAAATTACCTATCTTTTACCTACTCCCTAAGGTTCATAAAAACCTCTCAGAACCCCCGGGAAGACCCATTATCTCCTCCATAGGGAGTGTCAATGAAAACTTGTCAGTATACATTGATCACTTCCTTAAAGAATATGTCATCAAACTCCCCTCATACATTAAGGACACTACCGACTTTCTCAAAAAAATAGACACCATCACACTGACAGAGGGCTCCATACTTATCACCATGGATGTCAGTGCCCTATACACCATCATTGACCACACGCAGGGTATGGAGGCCTGTTACCATTTCTTAAAAAACCGCGATATAGGATTCAGAAATCATACTGTTATGATAATTGAGATGATGAAGCTATGCCTACGTAATAATATCTTCATGTTTGATGGTAATTATTTCAAACAAATACGCGGGGCAGCCATGGGTTCGGCTTTTTCTCCCAACTTCGCCAATTTGTTCTTGGGAAAGTGGGAAGAAGAAATCATGACCAATGTAGATCTTATGGAGGACTTCAAAAAAGTACACATATGGTCTAGATACATAGACGACCTCTTTGTCATTTGGCAGGGCACAGAGGCCGAAGCCATTTCCTTCATTGCCAAGCTGAACCAAAATAGCTACAACATCCATCTGACCTATAATATCAGCAAAGCACGGGTGGAGTTTTTAGATACCAGTATTGAGAATCTAAATGGCACACTTATTTCAAAACTCCATAGAAAAGACACTGCAGGTAACAGTTTACTGCATGCCCTTAGCTCCCATCCTGAACCTCTTAAATGGAGCATCCCCTATGGGGAACTCTTAAGAGCCAAAAGAAACTGCACTAAAGAGGAAGATTTCATACATGAAAGTGACATCATACTCAAACGGTTTCGGGAGAGGGGATATCCTGAGGGGGTACTGACCAAAGCCTTCACTAAAGCCTCTAATGTTCAGAGATCAGAGACCCTTAATCCCATGTCTAAACCCACTAATCCATCAGATTCTCCCAGAATCATAACCACCTTCAACCAAAAGTCCAAACAGGTTCACAAAATAATGGTTGATAATTGGAAAATCTTAAAATCAGACTCCATTATAGGACCTAAACTCTCTGAAAGACCACTGATCACGTATAGAAGAGGTCGTAATTTAAGAGACATGTTGGTAAAGAGTGACATTTCGGATAGTAAGGGCCAACACATCCGAGGGCTGAGTGGGTTTTACCCTTGTGGACACTGCAGGGCCTGCCGCACCAGTGTGATGGTGAAAGAATTTGAGATACCAGGGACCAACACTAGAAAACAAATCAAACAATTTCTGACATGTAGTTCTTCTTTTGTGATCTATATTTTGGAATGCCCATGCCATAAGAAATATGTGGGCAGTACTTCATGTATGGCAAAGAAAAGGGTCCAGGAACACCTGAGGGCCATCACCAACCAGGACCCTAAATACCCAATTGCAAGACATTTCCAAACCGCACACCAATCCAATAATGACCTTCTAAAATACTATGCAATTGAACAGGTCAATGTTGGCAAACGTGGTGGGAACCGTGAACTTGCTCTCAGAAAAAGGGAATCTAAATGGATATTAGAACTCGAGACGAAATTCCCTGGGGGACATAACTTGGATGAGGAGCTTGCAACTCATCTTCACATGGAGTAACTACACATGTCATAATTCTACTATGCCTTATGTTGGACCCCTACAAGATCAAAAGTATCCTTGTCCTTAATCATGTAATCTGATTGTTTATGCATATTAGTTGCTTAAATAAGTTTAACTGTGTTTTTAACCTATTTTAATCCACTTTTTTGTTACCTTACCTTTTTAGGAGCCGGTTTGGGGCACTTCACTCCTTAGAAAATCTGGGCACTGCACTGATTCTCACATACTTGAACTGAATAGAAGACTGTCACCTCACCACGATAAGCTAAGAAATACACCATCACCTTTAATATATATTTTTTGTCTCCCCCTACCGCCATGATCCTTTGGATCTAGTTGCACTCTTTTTACCATGATTGTACTTCTGTTTACTTACGTGATTGACCCTTATGGAAGGACAAACATCTCAGAGACTCTTAACTCAGCCTTAATTTAATCCTTTTCGGGCACTAGACCGAGTGAATATTCGTTTGTATATATGAACTCATAATGGTATGACTTTGCCGCCAAAGACAAGTTAATTCTAACGCAACGCATCTACCTCATGGGCACTTTTCGCGTAGGATGTGCATTACGCTATTCAATGATTGTACTGTTTATAAATTGTCTATGAAGGTATCATTAGCCATTGGGCTACCAGACCCGGACATGACATGCACTTTTAATGTTGGGTCTTATGTTCAACAGTTTTACCCTAATTATGTGATTATTAACATATATTAGAAATGTAATTCATGTACTAGTGAAGCATTTGCATGCCTCTCGTGAGATGACTATTAAGTTACTGGTACTTTCCAGTTAATTTGCACATCTGAGTCTCGTAATGCACCCACTCTTTATGCCAGCCTAACAATACATTAGGACAGTGGTATGATTAATTTGGAATTTGTGTTATAATTTCCTTCATTATTTCCCCGATATTTATGGGAAGAAGATGCGTTTTTAGAGTCACAAGCTAGTAATCACTTCTGCAGGCAATTGTCATATACTATACTGGCACTATATGATTCTACATGCTTGATAAGAATGAGTTTATGTCTCCTTTCACGTTTCTGTTGAAAGTCACATTTTTACGTTTGCAATTCTATGATGTAATAGACATAAAACGTGAAATGACTAGTTAACAATGGCCGACGCGATTCATGCATTGAATATGTCCTTCTACTATGTTTACTAAACATTATGGTCATTCTTGTTTGTACATAAGTTGTTCATCATTGGTTAAGGTCAAACGTGTGATCAAGGCACCCTTGTGCTGAAACGCGTAGCGTTACCTCGTGAATAAACCCCTTGTTTGCTGCACCTTTCCGAGTGCGTGTTTTTGCTTTTGAAAGCATTTTTTCTGGACATATATATATATATATATATATATATATATTTATATATATATATATATATATATATATATATATATATATATATATATATATATATATATATATATATATATATGTATCCAAGTTGCTCCAAAGGGTTGCGGGAGGCCCCGTGGGAAGTGGAAGTGGAAGCACGCCGGTAACTTCAATGACTACACTCCGTCTCACAATTTGGCACGCTCTCAGACATCCAATAAACGCCAGAAATCAGCAGAGTCCAAGGGTGTTTATTGACACCTTACTACATGTTTCGGCTTGCGAGAAGCCTTGATCACGTAAGTTTGTGCATTGCATCTGTACAACGTAAATACTATACAGCAACATAAACAAAGGACCAGGGTCGCATGTCAGAAGGCAAAAAGAGTTTCGGCCATATTGGAACGGTCAAATCATGCCGGTAATGCGTCTTACCACACATAACAGATGTACGTACACAGAGTCAATGTATTATGATCATGGAATGTTAACATGGTCAATAAATCATACAAACTTGCATATAGGTATACGTAAACAAACAGAACTAGTGAAGTCTGCTGACACTCGCATTGGTAGCCACATCGTGTGATTCATGGTATGGACGGTTGCAATGTGCTGGGGGTGACTAACATGCATGGCACAAGGAGTGGATTGATATCCTAGTGGGAGTGTCTCAGCCAGTTACTAGGTGAAATACCTGGTTTCCCAGAGTCTCTACGGGAAATGACGGCGAGGCGCCAACTTCTAACAGGCGGCCTGGTCACAAAAAGTCAATGACTGTGAAGTAAAGCCAGTGTAGGCGTGCTCTTATCTCATGTCAGGAACGTGAAGGAAGTTTGGCTGGTGCAGGTGCAGTGAAGGGCCTCAATCCCAGTGATGTTCCTGTGAATTAAAATAAAAGATGTTAAAATCTAACATGACAAACATCGTATGCATGAAGTCAATAAACCAGATAGTAGGCGCATGGAAGAGGAAGAGAGGAACATGCAGGTTAAGTTACATCACAACAAATTGTAGGGGTGCAGACAGGTATGTGACAGGGTATTTAGACATTTAAACATAGTCATCCTTAAGATGAATTGCTAATTCTTCGTCCTGGTTCAGGCCCCCCGGGGCCTTGGTTTGGAAGTTGATTATGTGTCTGGATTCCCTCTGTCTCATTTTGAGGACCCGGTTACCACCCCTGGGATTTCTCTCTATTTGTTCCAGAATGAAAAATCTCATGAGTGTGGGGTCAGAGAAGTGAAATTCACTAAAGTGGCGTGCTACTGGGTATTTTGGATCCTTGTGGATGATAGCACGATAGTGTTCTAGGATGCGTTTCTTTGCATGGGCGGTGGTACTGCCAATATACCATAGTTCACATGGGCAAACGATCACATAGACTACAAACATAGTGCTGCAGGTCAAAAATTGGGGTATCTCTTTCTTTAAGCCATTATATTCCACCTTGTTAACGAGAGTGCTGCTCTTGCAGGCTTTGCAATGCCCGCATGGGAAGTACCCTTTAAGACCAAGGCCTTTGTTTTTGGAATAATCGGTGAGGTCACTGCGGACACATATGTCCCTCAGATTTTGGCTTTTCCTGTAGGTAATGCTGGGTCTATCAGGGATAAGGTTGCCTATGATGCTGTCACTCTTCAGAATATGCCAGTTTTTAGTTATTATTTTCTGGATCTGTTTGGATTCTTTGTTGAAAGTGAGGATAAGGCGTGTGACACTGTCGCCAGGTGATATATCGTCCTTGACAATATTGCTGAGAGTGTCACAGCGTTTGACAGAGTCTGCCTTTTGCTTGGCTTTTCTGAGCACCCAGGCAGGGTAGTCCCGTTGTTTGAATCTATCTAGCATGTCCTTGGCCACCAATTGGTAGCTGGCATCAGTGTTGCAATTTCTTCTTGCCCTCAGCAACTCCCCGTAGGGGATGCTCCACTTTAAAGGTTCAGGGTGGCTGCTGAGGGCATGGAGAATGCTATTGCCTGCGTCATTTCCCGTAGAGACTCTGGGAAACCAGGTATTTCACCTAGTAACTGGCTGAGACACTCCCACTAGGATATCAATCCACTCCTTGTGCCATGCATGTTAGTCACCCCCAGCACATTGCAACCGTCCATACCATGATTCACACGATGTGGCTACCAATGCGAGTGTCAGCAGACTTCACTAGTTCTGTTTGTTTACGTATACCTATATGCAAGTTTGTATGATTTATTGACCATGTTAACATTCCATGATCATAATACATTGACTCTGTGTACGTACATCTGTTATGTGTGGTAAGACGCATTACCGGCATGATTTGACCGTTCCAATATGGCCGAAACTCTTTTTGCCTTCTGACATGCGACCCTGGTCCTTTGTTTATGTTGCTGTATAGTATTTACGTTGTACAGATGCGATGCACAAACTTGCGTGATCAAGGCTTCTCGCAAGCCGAAACATGTAGTAAGGTGTCAATAAACACCCTTGGACTCTGCTGATTTCTGGCGTTTATTGGATGTCTGAGAGCGTGCCAAATTGTGAGACGGAGTGTAGTCATATATATATGTATATATATATATATATATATATATATTACCTACTAGGTAGTTATAGTTAGGACCTAGCTACCATAGGAAATCCACAACATTCTATTCGGAATATATTTGGCGCCGGTTGAGGAATTTGCGTGTAATTTTTCAAGATCTTGGCCAGATCTGCTCCGCTCCTTCCCTGAAAGTTTCAGGTGGATTCGTGAAGTGGGGGCTGAGAAAAAAGCGGGGTCCCAAAACGTGTTTTCCCCATGTTAATTTCCATAGGACGGTCTGACAAGTCTACAGCCCGAACCGTTGAACGGAATTACACCAAACTTGGTAAAAAAGTAGGGACTGGTACGCAGATGTACCTTTGCTATGGTTGGTGAAAATTGCTCAAATTGTTTTTATGAAAATTAACTTCAAAAACACATATATATCTATAGGCGTATCTATGGTACGCGTACCGGGGAGCGCACTCAGCGCGCTACGGGAGTGAGCGAGCGGAAAGCTGATTGGCTGTCGGATGTCTGTCAACATTTTAAACAGTCCGGAGAGTCTGCCATCTTGTGTCTCGGTAGAATCGAGACACCTGAGGTGAAAATAAAAAGGGGGAAATGATTAAAAGGGGGCAGGATAGACACCCCCTGACCCCCTAGGTTATTTGAGGGGGGCCTAGAAGGACCCTGAAGGGCAAAAAAACTGTATTTTTTTTAAAAAAATTCGCGGGGTATGCGCTGGGTGCGTTCCCATGAACGCTCTCCGGTACGCGCACCCTGAGCGTACCACAGGGTGAAACAGAGAAAGAAAATAGATAATACAGCTCTTTTTTGAGAAATGGAGGTAGTTCAAAAAGAACGTTTTTTTTTCTTCTTTTTTTATGTTTTATTATGAACAAAAACAAAAACAGGGAATGCAAAACTGCTCAACATGAGCAAAAAAAGGGGAAAAATTAGGGCTGAGGAAGGCAGTTGTGTTCTTGCCTCTTGCGTGCAATGAGCTTGATGCTCTGCTCACCATAGCAAAGCATTTCATCGCATTGTTTGCACTTTATAGTAATGTCACTAAAAACAGGTTGAATGTTCGGAATCATCTCCAATTCCGCTGCACGTCCTCTCCCTGATGTTGTGGGTCCTCCTGTAGATGTAGAGGCACCATCCCTTGGGGGATTCCGTGCCAGGTCTAGTTCTGGGGGTGCCTGCATTGAACGTGGCGAATCATTGTTGAGTTGCCAAAACTGTACTTCCTTCTAGGGTCTCCTAGGGAAAGCACAGTTTGGCAGATTTTGCATTCAACTTTGGGAGCATTCACCTTTTTTAATCCTTCAGGTATTGAAAAAAACTTCCAAATAAAATGCTCCTTGACCTTGGGCTGAGGAGGCTCTTCATCAATGAATCCATTTGACTCATCGCTGCTGCTGGGTGTTCTGGCAGCCATTCTTTACACAAAATGGTAGGACAGACAAAAACAGGTCTTGCTGTCTCCGAAGTGAAAGAAGAAGTGAAGGAAATGGGTGGGGTTTTGATTAGTTGTAAAAAAAACTGTTAACAACCAATGAAAAGAGTTATGTTAAGGTCACATGACTTGACATGCTTACGCTGCGGGCACCGGAGCGCTTCCGGGGGACCTTAGGTGGCACGAACGTAGGCGCTTCCGGGAGCGCTTACGCGGCACGTACGTAGGCGCTTCCGGAGGCGCTTACGCGGGCGCTGATGGGGCGCTTCTAAATTACGTTTTGCTAACATTACGGAAATACTTTTAAAGTTATAATACGGGTATTTTCAATCAAAAATACTACATTTATAAGTATGCTACTGAATTATTTAGTTAAATACATACTTTTTTTTCCGCACGGAGACATGGCGCTGACGCTGCGCTCTCCGGTGAGCTTACCGGAGCGCGCACCCTGAGCGCCCCAAGACAATATGATAAAAAAAAATTAAAAATACATTGAAAAATTATTTTTGTTAAAAAAAATAAAAATAAATAATAGTTATTAAAACAGGTAATAAAAAAAAATTCAGTTTAAAAATGGTAGGTTACAAACTCGATATACAAAGGAATTAGGTTTTAAAAAAACTTTGGAATTCACTTAAAAAACCATAGGTTTAACACTCGTTATAGTTAGGAATTAGCATTTGAAAAACCTTTGAAATTCACTGAAAAAACCATAGGTTTAACACCAGTTATAGTTAGCTGGACATTTTACTCATACAAAACCATTGAAATTCCCACGTTATAGTTAGTTGGACTCACTATAACTTGCGTGCCCGCAATCCACTGCTGATGATGTCACATATTACATCATTCATGACATGGTCAGAGGGCGGAAAATAGATTTATTCGGACCCTCCTGTCTGTCCCACAGTCTACACCAACTTTTTCCATTCATATGGAGGTGGGCCTGGATTTTGTCACTGATGGGCTGAACATGGCACCCCTGATCTTTTGGCTAAAGACCTGGCTCAATGAAGAACTGCCCCTTAACCATAAGATCATGGCTGATGTCATGTCTTTGGACCACTTTAAAAGGGTGCCATGGTTGGCCTACTTGATGAAGGCGTTCTCAGACCTAGGAGGACCAGAACTATTTACCTCCCCCCGGGACATCAAGAACCAGGACATTACCTTAATTAAGAAGCAATTTATGGGTAGGGCAAGAGCATCCCGCGAGGAAAAGGAATTAGTAAAACCGGCAGTGAGGAGGCATTATCTGCTTGTAAATTCATTTGCACTAGCACCTTACCTTGGCTTGGTTACGATCCCATTTCATAGGTTTCTCCTGACTAAGTTTAGGTTTAATTTGTTACATTTTTATTTGGGCAATTTTAAAATGTGGGAAAACTGTGAATTAGCCCCCCCCCTGTTGTTGTGATCACTTTTCTGTACAAGACACCATGCACTTTGTTATATTTTGTGGGTTTTATTTAGAGCCCAGGAAAAAATATCTGTTACCTGTTTTAAAGGAGGCTGGCTTCACACAAGTGAGGCCAGCCCTGCTCTACCTACAATCTTTGAACAACATACGCATTACATTTTGTATGGCCAACTTCTTGGTGGCAGCAGCTAGAATCAAAAAAACAAATCAGAACAACGGGCCCTTTTAATACCGTGTTTAATCATTGCATTTGAACCTTGTCTAACACTAAACGATTTTTACTTGCCTTTTTTATTAACCCTATGTGTGCTCTGATTTGTATGATATTGTAAATAGTTTTTATATTGTATGAAATGTTTTTATCTCTTTGTATGATTTTTAACTAAATCGAATAAAGATATTTTGACTGACTGACTGACATGGTCAGTGACATCACTGATGACATCACTGATGACATCTCAAATGACATCACTGATGACATCTCAAATGACATCACTAATGACATCACTGATGACATCATTCATGTGATAATACGATGCACCTCCTCACACTCTAATCTAACTTTTGATATATCCAGAGTTAAATACAGACTACCATTCTAGGAACCATTGACACACCAATACCAGTTACTGCATACGCACTCACCGATTCCTAAGTGTACACACACATCCACTCATTCACCCATACAATCACTCATACATACAGTCACTCATCAATACAACACTATCATATGCACTCATACACCTATAGAGATACTCACACACTGCCACTCATCCATGGAGTTACTCACACACCTAGTCAGTCATGCAAAGAATCAATCTCACTCCCATTTCCTTATCTATACAGTTATACACACATAACCTTACTTATTTAAACATATACTAACACATACTTTCTCTCATTTACAATCACTGATACAAGTACACATTGATCTATACAGTCACTTATGCAATCACAGGCTCTCATGTATAGTCATTAATATATGCCAACTCTCACATGCGCTGTGTTTTACATATGTACTTACTTGGAGATGTAGCACTGAGATATCCATTCACTCACCAACACACCCATGCACACAGTCAACCACCCATAGAGCTGTTTCCACAGGCACTCTTGAACCCATATACCAAGAGAATCAACTGCTCACACATCTATGCACGGAGCCACACACCTCCCAGCCACCCCCACACACACTCACCCTCATATACAAATACTTGGGCAACCAATCAATAACCCATATAGTCACTCATATAGCTACTAATCAACACATGCAGCAGCTTACACAACAACAGACATATTGATGCACATATTCAGACAGTTTAGTCACTAACCTATGCATTCAGTAAGACACATTTAATCACTCACTCATACAGTCAGTCACACACCTACTAAATTCTTCATTCACACACTCATACATACACTCATTCTTCAATATGTAAAACATATTTTAACTTTACAGAAACACACATTCACTGGATGATGTCATCAGTGATGTCATTAGTGATGTCATTTGAGATGTCATCAGTGATGTCATCAGTGATGTCACTGACCATGTCATGAATGATGTAATATGTGACATCATCAGCAGTGGATTGCGGGCGCGCAAGTTATAGTGAGTCCAACTAACTATAACGTGGGAATTTCAATGGTTTTGTATAAGTAAAATGTCCAGCTAACTATAACTGGTGTTAAACCTATGGTTTTTTCAGTGAATATATATATATATATATATATATATATACATATATACATATATACAAATATATATATATATATATCTTTCCACCAGTGCTGGTAAAAGAGTCACGCTGTCGCGGGCGGTCCTGTTGTAGCCACCAGCAGGCTTCTTTATTCGCTCCACAAATCTTCAAATTTTCGAAGAAAACAGGAAACCCAGAACTTCAATTAAAGGATTTATTTGGCAGATGAACAAATCCCCACGACGTGTTTCGCCATTACGGCTTGGTCACACTCGTCTCGTGGTGCTGACAGCCATTTTTTAAAACTCAACACCCTAGTGCACATGGTTTCCATCACGGAAAAGTGGCGGACATCTTGTAACATGTTCATGAATGGGACATAACATAGGTTTTGATAATATAATCACTTTTGTGTAACCAAAATTTGTGCTAGAGGTTGTAAAAACACATATTTATAATAAATCAACATTCTCCTGATGTCCAGTTAAGTCCCATATTTCAAAGTAAATTCAAATGTAATTACATTATTTTCACGCGGATATTCATACATATTTCATGATGGTCATTAGTATGCATATTGTTTCAAATTTATCGTTCACAGTTTTAGACGATCAAGAAGCATCCCACTATATCGTTCCTTCCTGTTGATTGGTTGTTATGATCAAACTCCTATATCATTGGTTCAATCATTGTTGCCTGAAAACCCAATAGTCACAACGTCTAATCGACAAACTACCGTGGAATAGATAACCTCGCACCACATTTTGATGCAAGAGTAATACCAACGACTGTCATACAGTAACATTTCATTACAATCGTGTTTTTTACCCTTTCAAAAAGTTTTTTCAAAAATTTGGGTTAACCGGTTGTACTATGTGGGCATACAATTTGCATAAACCCGGATCTTGCCCAAGTGGGCTGTGCAGTAGTTGATTATCCAACAGTATAAAAATATAGAGTTTCCAATTGATAATTCAGTCCATGTGGGCATATAAGCATAAACCTACATCCCGCCCCAGTGGGCACTTCAAATAGGTGATCATTAACCAATACTCTTCCTTTACATGATTTTAGTAATAAATGTCCAACATGATAAGTTTCTAAGCAGGTACACCAATTGATCTTTTCAGTAACGATAGTGTATCTGATTCCGCAAAATCATCCATATTCTTCCGCTACCCCGTGATGTGTGAAATCTAAAAATAAAATTATGACTGTTAAAATCAAGAAGACCACGGACATCC